>NW_015386659.1:529752-589077 GCF_001527695.2 Protobothrops mucrosquamatus | reverse complement strand
TACGCTCCCACAGAGTGGGTCTCCTCAGGGTGCCGTCAGCCAGACAGTGCCGGCTGGCGACCCCAAGGGGGAGGGCCTTCTCTGTGGGAGCTCCCACCCTCTGGAATGAACTACCCCCAGAGATCAGGGTGATCCCTGATCTCCCTTCCTTCCGCCGCGCCCTTAAGACATGGTTATTTCAGCTTGCAGGACTGGCCTATGGGAAATTTTTAGCGGGGGTTTTAAAATTATTTTAAATTATAGGCCAATTGTTAATATTTGTCTTTTAATAGTGTTTTAACTGTAGTATTGGTATTTGGTATTTTGTAGTTGTTTATCTGGCTGTTAGCCGCCCTGAGTCCGTAAGGAGAAGGGCGGGATATAAATATAATAAACATTCAACATTCAAACATTCAACATATCCCTTCCAAGTATGTTCTACTTTCTTAATTTTATCAAAATCTTATTTATTTCTTCTTCCACTAATCTCCCCTATTTAAAGTAAAATATTAATCTATCCTATACCTATCTAATCCATCAATTAATCAATCTCTTTAAGCTGACAAGATAATATCAGACCTTAAATCCTTTCAATCCATTAAGCAGAATTCAAATCTCATCCAGTTAATTATAACTAATAACATCCATATAATCAAAGAATCACATCATCTTATTAAATTTCAATTAATTAATAATTCAATTCAAATCTAAAATATCTTTTCAATTTTCTTCATTCCATTACATAATTTTCATACAAATAAACCTAACATTCTAAAAAATACATTCTTAATATTCTAGATTACTTTAATCCATTATATAAAAAATATCTCATTTTTAAACAAAAATATTGATCTATCCTAGACATATCTAAATGTGTATATCTATCTATCTATTCTATACATGCCTAATCCATCAATTAACCAATCTCTTTAAGCTGACAGAATAGTATCAGACCTTAAATCATTTCAATCCATTGAGCAGAATTCAAATTTCATCCAGTTAGTTATCATAGCTAAACATCCATGTTATAAAACAAACAAGTATCTTATTTAATTAACATTCAATTAATTATTAATTCAATCCAAGTCTAAAACATCTCTTTACTTCAAACTCATAATCTTAATCCTTACATCAGTCCATAATTCTAGGTTGCCTTTAATCCAATACATGAAATTTTAAATTTCATTTTTCAATCTTATTCTAGCTTTCCTCTTATGCCAGGCAGGTTTTCACAGCAAAGCTTCCCTTCCAGGTGATGAATCTCTTTTTGCTGCTTGTGGTGTCATTTGATTCGATGAAAACCATCTTGGTCTCTGCATCGGCCCTCTGTTTCTCTTGTCCATAAAGCCTCGTTGCTTCAGAAGTTCAGAACTCAGTCTTTGCTTTTCCTGGTCTTCAAAGCCATAGGTGGACTGCTTATAGGGCAAGATAAATTCTCTTTATTCTCAGGTAAGTCCTCTTCTTGTATAATCTGTTTTGTAGAGTATTCAGGTGTAATATGAGAGTCAATTTTAAGGTTTAAAGTAGGAGTTCTGGCTCTTAATTCTGTAGTAAACTCTTTTATTGTAGTACATATTTCTTCTTTAGCCTCATAGATCTTTTCCAGTATAAGTTTACAGTTTAAATGTGATTGAGGCTTCTCCATTTTAACAATAGTTGAAGAGAAATCCTTTTTTCTTTTTTAGTGGAGGCTAGAGTTGAGAAGTATCCACCCCCACAAATCCCACAGCTGGCTCAAATTATCTTTTCTCTTGAAAAATAGTTTGAAGGCCAAAACCATCTCATCTCCAAATATTCAACAATTCCAATATTAACTTTTGACCAGTAGATGTCCTCAGTAAGCTAAAAAGATTTTTTCAAACGCCATTTTTTCCCTATTTTTTAAAGAAAGAATGGAAAAAGAAATACTCTACCAATATATCACTCTCCCAAAAAACCCACAATTTTTTCTGTGCCTCAATGTAAATAGAGATAAAATATAGTCTTTAAAAAGGTTTTAATCTGTCCTTTTGTAAAACGCCTTTGTTCCCACACATACAAAAGCCGCTTTTTCCAGACGGGGAAATAATTCCAGCAAAGCTTTTGCAGGCAAAAACAACATAGGGTGAAGAGAGGAACAAAAAGGGTCTCACCCGGACCATCCGCGGTGGGTCTATTGCACTTAGGTGTCAGTGTGACTTTCGGCTGGTGCAGCAGGGTGATCTGCCATCTTGCAGGCCGATCTTTGCTCCGTTGGCCCTAAGGAGATAGCTGGAAACACGGGGGAAGCTGCCGCCCTCCCCTATCTACCAGCAAGCCTCCTCCTTGGTGCTCGCCCCTCCAGGGCAACTTTCGACCCTATAGGGGGGTCTACCAGCGAAGGAAACTCTGGATGGTGCGGAGACAAGTCTCCAAGCACGTCCGGCATCGCTGCGTACCGTAACCGGAAGTCTATACTTTATGGTCTTAATGGTTTTATTGCTTTTAATGTTTTAAATGCTTTGTGTTTTATATTTGTTTATAATGTGTTATATTGTTTTTCTTTGCTTGCTGCCCAGAATCACATATGTGAGATGTATCATTATATAAATTTAGCAAATTTACCAAACAAAGAAATGTCCCACTCTTTGTGTGTGTGTGTGTGTGTGTAAAGAGAGAGAATCAATGGAATAGTCAAATATTTGTGAATTTATTTATTCTACACTGCTATGGTATTTGTGTTTTTAATATGCTGTGAACCGCCCTGAGTCCTACGGGAGAAGGGCGGTATACAAATTAAATTAACCTAACCTAAATTAACCTAACCTATGGTACTTGAAATGAATTAGAATTAATAGCACAGCTTATCTTCAATTGTTATTTATTAGCCTGTTCATTTTGTTCTGCCTTTGTGATTTGCATTAAATTTGGTTTGTGTCGTCGTAATGTTGAATGTTTTGCTGAATCTAAATATTTTAAAAATATTATATATTTAAATTGATTTATGTTGATTTTGCACTATTTTAAGAACTATTTTGAAAAAAGCATATAAATAAAATTAATCTAATTCATATGCATTTATCTCAATAAACTGATTTTAAGCTCAATTATCTTTAAATATTCCAAATAAACTAACCTCAGGTTTGCTGAAGTCAGCAACAAGATAGGTTGGATTAGACAACTGTTTCTCCAATGGTTCCTAGGAGGAAAAAAAGGAATCTATATATAATTTTCAAAACAAAGAAATAATCACAGGCAAACTGAATTAAGAGTGTCCATATTTTTCAAAACCACACATTAATTTTAGCACAGTACAATAGCAGAAACAATCAAAAATGGAATGTGATCCCAAAGATAGTGGAACAAATAAAAATATTTTAAATAAACAGTTTCAAGAGGATAAAACCCTACCATTCTCCAAAGAAAAATCATTAGCAACAAAGTAGAGTTGTTAGCAAATCACAATGAACATAATCTTTATATCAGTTAATAAGTACTGTACTGCTGCTCCTACCTCTAAGCACCAAAATTCTTTTAGGGCAGGGGTCCCCACCCCCCAGGAACTGGTATTCTCAAGTGAGCAAAGCCCCATCCATGCACATGCAGGATCCAGGCAGCACACGAAACCATGTCTCCCAGTCCGCAGAAAAACCATACTCCACGGAACCAATCTCTGGCACTCAAAAGATTGGGGGGGGCTGTTTTAGGATACTAAGATGGGAGAGCTGAGTATTTGTATAAGAGGACTGTTGCTGTCCTTGTTAATTTACCTATGGTTTACTCAATTACTTTTTTCAATCTAACCATATGGGCTAGGTATACACAATAGATTAAAAGTAAAGGCTCTCTCTATATATTTAAAATATCACTCTAATATTTTCTAGCTAAACAACTTACTTATCTTTGATATGTATCAGTGGATCCTATTTTTCCTAATTTCTTAGACACTTTTCCTTTAATTTGTAATTTGTCTTTATATCAACTGTTGAAGTGAACATATTTCATCGGACATATCTATTACAAATTAAAATAGGCTAAAATAATATTAAATGTTCACTGGGTTTATCAATGGTTTATTAATGGATTTAACAATGTGTATTCATTCATTTAAGATTTAACTGAACCATGTACTGTAATCATGTAGAATGTAAGCTTATTTCAGGTAGTTGACATGCTTCAACATTAATGCTTTCTAATCTAACACTGACTTCTAGATTTTACAATGACTTCTAGGTTTTAGCTATGAACAGATAACCTAAGATAACTCCTCTCCTACACTGTAAAATTTCCAGTGTCAAACATCTTTATCATTCCCGAAACAGATTTCTCCAAAGAAATCTGTATTTCCAGATCCAAAATCTCTGAGCACTGCCCCACTTATAACTTTTCTGTTATTTTGTGGAGGGCTCAATACTATATATTTATGACTTTGACGCTCCACTTTATGGCATTTGCTTATTCTGATTGTTTAGTGACAGAAAGTTATCAAATACTTAGCAAACTGATGAAAACATTTTCTGCTAAATTTGCTTCTCAATTTTTCCAAAAACTTTTTTTTATTTATTATCTGATCATATCATTTTATGATTAATTTTTTTTCTTGAAGATTTGCAATATTTAATTAATTAATGTTCTCTTCTTTTTGTCTATTTTGTCTTTTTTGTTCTTTTTGTCTATTTCACAGACAAAAACCTAGAAAAGCACCAGGCCCAGACAGGCTAACTCCTTCTTGCTTGAAAATCTGTGCTGACCAACTGGCCCCCATCTTTACCTGCATCTTTAATAAATCACTAGATATGTGTTGTGTTCCTTCTTGCTTCAAACCCTCTACTATCATCCCAGTGCCTATGAAACCCTCCATCAAGGAGCTGAACTGTGACATCTGTAGTTATAAAAACACTTGAAAGGTTAGTGCTGGCCCACTTGAAAACAATTATGGATCTGCTGTTAGACCCTTTGAATTTGCCTACCGAGCAAATCGATTGGCAGATGAAGCTATTAATATGCATTGCACTACATCTTACAACAGGGGCTGCCACAAAGAAGAGGGAGTCAAGCTATTTTCCAAGGCACCTGAAGGCAGGACAAGAAGCAACGGATGCTTTGATTAGTTCCTCTCTTCGTTGGATCTTGATTCCTCTTTGAAGGACTGTCAATCTTGTTAATTGGTCACCTTGTTGGACGGAGGTCTTCACCACTTACGAGGTTGTGACCTTCAAAAATTCAAGAGACTGGACAGCCATTTGTCTGAAATGGTATAAGGTTTCCTGCCTGAGCAGGGGGTTGGACTAGATGACCTCTAAGGTCCCTTCCAACTTTACTACTACTACTACTACTACTACTACTACTACTACTACTACTATTATTACATCTTTAATCTCCAAAGACCTATGCAAGAGCTCTTTTTGTACACTTCAACTCAGCATTCAATACCATCATTCCAGATATTCTTCTCACTAAACTGACTCAGCTCGCTGTGCCTGGTCACACTGTAGATGGATCTTAAGCTTTCTAATTGTTAGGAAGCAGCAGGTGAAGCTAGGCAAAATCACATCAGATACCTGTACAAATAGCACAGATGCCCCCCAGGGCTGTGTGGTCTCTCCATTTCTCTTTTCTCTCTATACCAACAACTGCATCTGTTAAAGTACTGAAGTTTGTGGATGATACAACAGTCATTAGTCTCATTCAAGACAAAGATGAATCTGCATATAGATGGGAAATTGAAACCTGGCCTTGTGGTGCAGCCAGAACAATCTTGAACTGAACACACTCAAAACTGTAGAGATGATAGTAGGTTTTAGGAGAAGCCCTCCTATTCTACTATCTCTTACAATACTAGACAACAGAGTATCAACAGTGGAAACCTTCAAGTTTCTAGGTTCTATAATATCTCAGGATTTGAAATGGACACCTAACATCAAAAACGTCATCAAAAAAGCACAACAAAAAATGCTCTTCCTGCAACCAATTCAGAAAGCTCAGATTACCCAAGGAGCTGCTAATACAGTTCTACAGAGGAATTATTGAGTCTGTCATTTGTAACTCAACAATTATCTGGTTTGGCACAGCAACCAAGCAGGACAGACACAGACTTCAATGGATAGTTAGGACTGCAGAAAAAACAATTGCAATCAGCCTTCCTTCCTTTGAGGACCTGTATACTGCATGAAGCAGAAAGAGAAAATATCTACAGTCTCCTCATATCCTATAAATAAACTGTTTCAACTTCTTCACTCAAGACGACACTATAGGGCATTGAACGCCAAAACAACTAGACACGACAGTTTTTTGCCTTCATGCCATCACTCTGCTAAACAATTAATTCCCACAACACTGTCTGCCTTAGGATGTCAAACCTTGTAGTAGGGTTGTATTACAATTAACCTTCTCATCTTTCCTATTACCTATTCCTTTAGCATCTTATGACTATAATTTTGTTCTTAGTATCTTATGATTTATGCTGATTGCTTTTTTTTACTATCCTATGACTGTGTTGTATCTTATGATTTCTGATGATTTCATTTTATGATTATGATCATGATTTATCACTTGTTGCTTGCATGTACACTGAGAACTTATTCACCAGAGACAAATTCCTTGTGTGTCCAATTACACTTGGCCAATAAAGAATTCTGTTCTGTTCCGTTCCATTCCATTGCACAAATAAAGGTTATTTTGTTACAATGCTAGATTAAAACATGTTTAACTAGTTCAGTGTATTGTTTATTCAGTGAATCACTCCTTGCTTACTAACCACAATTGGGACTGACAATTTGATTGCTAAGTCTTGCTGTGCCTAAGCAGAAAATTACATGGCCATCATGGGCTTATGATCTTACTTTCCTTCCAATCATTAAGTTAAATGTGGTTGTTAAAGAAAAAAATGTTATTGTGACTTATAGTTTTATTTCTGCCTTTTCTATTAACTTTTTCTCAAAAGCCAGTTGCAAAACCCACAAAAGGTGATCACATGAATGAGGGATGCTACGATAGTTGAAAATGCACCCTGGTTGTGAAGTACATGAGTGGCGATCATGTGAATACAGAATGTTGCAATAATTATAAATGTAAGGATTAGTTGCAAAGTTGTTTTTTTTAAGCATTGTCATAACTTCAGTTACTAATGAGGCAGTCAGTGAGCAAGGACTACCTGTATATCATTTAGATACAACTGAAACTTTTAGATCAGAAAAATTCAGAACTGATTCTCTAATGAAACTAATAAAAATATGTAACAATTATATTTCTGACCAAAAGGCATAAAAATAGAACAACTTAAAGCAGAAGGAAAAATAGATTTAAAAGGACCAATAATTAGAAACAGAACAGGCACACAAACAATAAAATCCTGATCAAGGATTGCTACGTACCAAAAGGCAGCAAATCTCACTCCCTTGTATAAAAGCCCTAATAAAGATTAGAAAGATCCTCAGTTGCTACAGGAAGCATTTGGAACCTGTTTTTTAATGCTAAAGAACTTGTTATGAAAGTTATAAAACCAAACTTTTATCCCTACAATATATATGGTTTTTTCTTTGAATCTGCACCAAGTATGGATTCAAATTTGTATCAAGCAGGTATTCCTGGTTTTCTGCATATGTGTGTATTTCTTTCATATACAATACATTCCTCTTCCCTTTTCATATGGCCAGTTTCTTTTAAATAAGTTATACACTTCAATATTCGCATTCGCTCATGAATTTTATCCAACCACGGTTTAATAATGTTTGCTAAACCTTATTTGCCTGCCTGCATTAAGATTTCTCATTCTTTTTGCATTAAGATTTCTCATTCATTTATCACATTCAGGTCAATAAAATCTAGAAGAATATATACACATACTGTTTATAGTTATCTTTACAGACACTTACAAAATGAAATACTTTAGGTATCTTTACTTGGACAGCTATGCCACCATGTAAATAAGGTTCCATATCTGTAGTATTCCCAATGCTGAAGGAATAAGGTGATATAACTGAAAGAGAGAGAAAACAGTTGGGGGCAAATTTTATCTTCTTTATCTGCTAATCTTAAATAAAATGAAACTGAAAATGTTTGTTTTATATGGTTCTACAAATTCAGTTTGACTTTTATTGTTTTACAAGAAAAGTAACTCAGTTCATACAATAGTAAGCTAATTATCATATACAATTATATAAAAATGGAACAAAGTAATGAAATTCTATTCTATGACTAAAGAACTATATAATAATCAGAATAATATCAGAATGAAAAAGTATTTAATAGTAATATGCAGAACTCACTGGTTTGGGAATGGAACATTCAGAAAAACCTTCCACAGACTATGTTCTTCTAAGTTAGTTGGTGATTTTTCTGAAAATGAATCCTATAAATCTAAAGTGGCTTGAAATGTTTGGGGCATAGAATTCCTAACAAAACTGGCCTGTTCATGCTTAATATTTAACTATTGGCTACTAACAAACTTCTTGGATGAAAAGGAGAAAGATATGTCTATCAACTTCATAAATAAAATTGGTTGGGATTGCAACACAAAAAATAATTTCAAAATAATTTTGGTAGTTTAGCAAAGTGAAAATAGCCAGGATTTTCAGGCTCTCTGGAAGACTAAAAGTGGAAGTTATATGAATATCATGAGGAACGTCATTCCAGAGAGCAGGTGCCACAATAGAGAAGACATGCTTCCTGGGTTCCAAAAAATGACCATGAGTTGAAAGGACAATAATAATAATAATAAAGTTGGAAGGGACCTTGGAGGTCATCTGGTCCAACCCCCTGCTCAGGCAGGAAACCCTATACCATTTTAGACAAATGTCCTTCCAGTCTCTTCTTAAAAACTTCCAGTGTTGGAGCATTCACCACTTCTGGAGGCAGGTTGTTCCACTGGTTAATTGTTCTGTCAGGAAGTTTCTCCTTAGTTCTAGGTTGCTTCTCTCCTTGATTAGTTTCCATCCGTTGCTTCTTGTCCTGCCTTCAGGTGCCTTGGTTTTATCGAACTGAGGGAGAAGAAACACCGTCGGGGACTCTATAACCTTGTGACGATAGTACAGGGGGGAGCAGGAAGAGAAGTAATTTGATCTGTATGGGTTAAGGTCCAGCTGTTCCTTATATGTTTTAGCCTCCAGTCCCCTAATCATCTTTGTTGCTCTTCTCTGTACTCTTTCTAGAGTCTCAACATCTTTTTTTCATCATGGTGACCAAAACTGGATGCAGTATTCCAAGTGTGGCCTTACCAAGGCATTATAAAGTGATATTAATACTTCACGTGATCTTGATTCTATCCTTCTGTTAATGCAGCCTAGCACTGTGTTGGCCTTTTTGGCAGCTGTAGCACACTGCTGGCTCATATTTAAGTGGTTGTCCACTAGGACTCCGAGGTCCCTTTCACAGTTACTACTATTAAGCAAGGTACCCCCTATACCAGGGCTTTTCAACCAGTGGTACGGGTACCTGTGGTACATTGGCATCTGGCAGGTGGTACGCGACCATCCTAGAAAAGTGGTAGCGGGGGAGGGGAATGAGCTGAACCGGTGGCAGCACCGCACAAGCCTGAGCGAGAGATGGCTGGAGCTGCAGGGCTGTCAGGGCTCAGCAGAAGTGCCAGGATCAGTGCTGCTTTCCAGCTGATCGGCGCTTCTTCGGGGCTGTCAGGGCTCAGTGGAAGCGCCAGGATCAGCGCCAGGCTCCAGCTGGAGCTCGGCACTGATCCTGGTGCTTCTGCTGAGCCCTGAAGAAGCACCAATCAGTTGGAATGTTGCAGCATCTCCAGGGTCTTGTGATTTACATTCAGATGCTTGGCAACTGATTCATATTTATGACGGTCACAGTGTCCCAGGGTCATGTGAAGTGGCCAAAACCTGCTGCAACCACCCAGCAGACGGAGGGAAACACCCCCCCCACCAAACACCCCCCACCCTACCCCTGCTGCCAATCCTCAACAGAAATGCTCACAACAATGAAAACCTTGGACAGGAGGAAGAGCGCCGCCGGGCGCTGTCTTGCTCAGCTGTGGCTTGGGGGGCACTTTTTTCGGTGCCATTGTAACTTAGAACAGTCACTAAGTGAACTGTTGTAAGTCGAGGACTACCTGTACTTTATCACTTTTTTCGTGTTTTTTTTTGTCATCAAGTTTTTGACACCTTGCTAAGCGACTGGTGGTACTCGGATGTTACCATATCCTAAAAGTGGTACAATGGGTGAAAAGGTTGAAAAGCCCTGCCCTATACTATACCTGTACATTTGGTTTTTCTTGCCTAAATATAGAAGGTTATTTTTTCACCATTGAATTTCATTTTGTTAGATAGCGCCCAGTGTTCAAGTCTGTCCAGATCCTCCTGTATCTAAAGCCTGTCTTCTGGAGTGTTGACTATTCCTGCCAGCTTGGTGTCATCTGCAAATTTAATGATTTCCCCATCTATCCCCTTGTCCAAATCGTTGATGAAGAGGTTGAAGAGCACTGGGCCCAGAAAAGAGCCCTGGGGCACCCCACTACACACTTCCCTCCATGTAGATGCAGTTCCATTGAGGACCACACACTGAGTATGGCCGGTCAGCCAGCTACAGATCCATCTGGTGGTGATGCTATCTAACCCACATTTTTCTATCTTATCAAGTAGTAGGTTGTGATCTACTTCATCAAATGCCTTACTGAAGTCCAAGTAAGTTGATGAAGAGGTTGAAGAGCACTGGGCCCAGAACAGAGCCCTGGGGCACCCCACTACACACTTCCCTCTATGTAGATGCGGTTCCATTGAGGACCACATGCTGAGTATGGTCGGTCAGCCAGCTACGGATCCATCTGGTGGTGATGCTGTCTAACCCACATTTTTCTATCTTGTCAAGTAGTAGGTTGTGATCTACTTTATCAAATGCCTTACTGAAGTCCAAGTAAATTATATCCACAGCATTCCTCTGGTCCACTAATTTTGTCACTTAGTCAAAGAATGCAATAAGATTTGTCTGGCATGATCTGTTTTTGACAAACCCATGTTGGCTTTTAGTAATGATTTTGTTAGCCTGTAAGTGTTCGCTGATTCGTTGTTTATCTTTTCCAGAATCTTCCCAGGTATTGAGGTCAGGCTGATAGGTCTGTAATTTCCTGGGTCCCTTTTTTTCCTTTTTTGAAGATGGGAACTACATCAGCTCTTTTCCAGTCCTCTGGTAATTCCCCAGTGCTCCAGGATCTTTGAAAAATATAGCTCAATGGTTCTGTGATCACATTTGCCAGTTCCTTGAGAACCCTGGGGTGTAATCCATCTGGTCCTGGTGATTTGAACTCGTCTAGGCTGGACAGATGCTCACTTACCGTTTTCTTGCCTATCTTAACTTGTGTTTCTATTCTGTTTTTTATGGCACTATTTTTGGTAGGTTGGTCTGTTTTTTCCCTTTGTGTAAAGACAGATGCAAAAAACGAGTTAAATAATTCTGCTTTCTCCCTGTTGCTTGTCATCTTCTTGCCACTTTCACTCACTAATGGACCAATCATTTCCTTCACTTTTTTCTTGTTTTTTACATGTTGAGAGAAGCTTTGTTTGTTATTTTTGATTTTGGTCGCAAGACTTAATTCATTTTGAGTCTTAGCTTTCCTCACTTCATCTTTGCAGGCTCGTGCTATTTGCACCTATGTTGGTTTCTTTTGAGAGCTGTTATTTTTCATCTTTGTTGGTATTGTGCTAGACTGGGCTTTTATTATCTCACTTTTCAAAATTTCCCAAGCTTCTTGAATTGTTTTCCCCTTGAGGATTCTCATCCATGGAATCCTTCCCAAGCCCTCTCTAAATTTATTGAAATTAGCTCTCTTAAAGTCCAAGACTCTAGTTTGACTGTGTTCTATTACTTGTGCTTCCATAATGTTAAATTCCAATATTGCATGATCACTTCCTCCCAATGTTCCTGTGGTTTCAACACCTTCTATCATTTCATCTCTGTTAGTGAGAATTAGATCCAAAATGGCTAATCCCTTAGTTCCCTTCTCTACTTTTTGGGAGACAAAGTTGTTTGCTGGGTTTGCAAGGAATCTGTTTGATCTTCCACTTGGTGCAGAGTTTGTCTCCCAGTTGATGTCAGGGTAGTTAAAGTCCCCCATTACTATTGTGATGTGCTTCCTACATACCCTAGTTAGCTGACTAGCAAAATGTTCATCTATTTCCTCTGTTTGGTTGGGTGGCCTGTAGTATACACCTATGGCAATGTCATCCCCCCCTTTTATATTGACCCAAATGCATTCAAGACAGTTTTCATCGTTGTTGTGCTCTATTTCTGTAGAGATGTAGTTATTTCTTACATATAGAGCAACTCCGCCTCCTCTTTTATTTGGTCTGTTTCTTTTAAATAATTTAAATCCCTCTTAGCTGTGTGTTCCATTTGTGGGTTTCAAAGATCCTGGAGCACAGGGGAACTACCAGAGGACTGGAAAAGAGCTGATGTAGTTCCCATCTTCAAAAAAGGGGGAAAAAATGGACTCAGGAAATTACAGACCTATCAGCCTGACCTCAATACCTGGGAAGATCCTGGAAAAGATAATCAAACAACGAATCAACGGACACCTAGAGGCAAACAAAGTCATTACTAAAAGCCAACATGGGTCTGTCAAAAATAGATCATGCCAGACAAATCTTATTGCATTCTTTGACCAAGTGTCAAAATTAGTGGATGAGAGGAATGCTGTGGACATAATTTACTTGGACTTCAGTAAGGCATTTGATAAAGTACATCACAACCTAATACTTGACAAGATAGAAAAATGTGGGATAGACAGCATCACCACCAGATGGATCCGTAGCTGGCTGACCAGCCGTACTCAGCGAGTGGTCCTCAATGGAACCGCATCTACATGGAGGGAAGTGTGTAGTGGGGTGCCCCAAGGCTCTGTTCTGGGCCCAGTGCTCTTCAACATCTTCATCAACGATTTGAACGAGGAGATAAATGGGGAACTCATCAAATTTGCAGACGACACCAAGCTGGCAGGAATAGCCAACACTCCAGAAGACAGGCTTAAGATACAGAAAGATCTGGACAGACTTGAACACTGGGCAGTATCTAACAAAATGAAATTCAATGGTGAAAAAAGCAAGGTTCTACATCTAGGCAAGAAAAACCAAATGCACAAGTACAGCATAGGTGGCACCTTGCTCAATAGTAGTAACTGTGAGAGGGACCTCGGAGTCCTAGTGGACAATCACCTAAATATGAGCCAGCAGTGTGCTGCAGCACGGTTTTTCCGGTTGTGTCACGAAGGCTGCATTAACAGAGGGATAGAATCAAGATCACGTGAAGTGTTAATACCACTTTACAATGCCTTGGTAAGGCCACACTTGGAATACTGCATCCAGTTTTGGTCACCGTGATGTAAAAAAGATGTTGAGACTTTAGAAAGAGTACAGAGAAGAGCAACAAAGATGATTAGGGGATTGGAGGCTAAAGCATATAAGGAACGGCTGCTGGAATTGGGTATGTCTAGTTTAATGAAGAGAAGGACGAGGGGGGACATGATAGCAGTGTTCCAATATCTAAGGGGCTGCCATAAAGAAGAGGGAGTCAAGCTATTTTCCAAAGCGCCTGGAGGCAAGACAAGAAGCAAAGGGTGGAAACTAATCAAGGAGAGAAGCAATCTAGAACTAAGGAGAAACTTCCTGACAGTGAGAACAATTAACCAGTGGAACAATCTGCCTCCAGAAGCGGTGAATGCTCCAACGCTGGAAGTTTTTAAGAAGAGACTGGACAGCCATTTGTCCGAAATGGTATAGGGTTTCCTGCCTGAGCAGGGAGTTGGACTAGATGACCTTCAAGGTCCCTTCCAACTTTATTATTATTATTACTATTACTATTACTATTATTATTAATTATTATTATTACTACTACTACTACTATCCCACCATGTTTCCATAATGGCAACAATATCATATCTGCCCTTATTAACCTGAATTTCTAGTTCACCCTGTTTGCTGTTTATACTCTGTGCATTGGTGTATAGACATTTGAGTCCTTTATGACTGACCCTGTGTTTACTTTCTACGTAACCTGTGTGGCGCCTGAGTTCCCCTATTGTCTTACCACCTATTTGGTTAGTGCACTTTATGTGGCACTCGCTATTAGAAGCTTGATTTTGCTTGACAGCAAGGTTGATATTCTTGACCACACACACATCTATGTTACATGCACTGATAGCCCTATAGTTTTTAGATTGCCGGGGACAGTGATGTTCTGTATCAATTAACTCACTGTCCCCGCTGTTTACTTTAAATATTCCTCCAGAAAATCTGTGAATTTATAGTCGAGTAACTCAGTCCCTTTCTTTGATGGATGCAAACCATCTTTTTTGTACATTTTTTCATTGGGCCAGCTACAGATATCGTGACTAATATATCCAAAGCCTTCCCCTTTACACCACTCCTTTAGCCACATATTGAATTGTGCTATACGCTGGCCTTTTCCATTTTGCTCCTTATATACTGGAGCATACCAACCTTGTTGGCTCATACTACATTGGAAGACACCAAGAGAGATAGGTGGTTCCTCAGATCAATTAATCAATCAGAATACAGCTGGAAAGGATCTTGGAGGTCTTCTAGTCTAACCCTCTGCTCAAATAGGAGACTATATCATTTCAGTCAGGTGGCTGTCCAGTCTTTTCTAAAACCTCCAGTGATGAAGCACCTACAACTTCTGAAGGCAAGCTGTGCCACTATTTAATTGTTCTCACTTTAGGAAGTTTCTTCTTAATTCCAGGTTGCTTCTCTCGTTGATTAGTTTCCATCCATTGTTTCTTATCTTGCCTTCTGGTCTTTTGGAAAATAAGATGACTCTCTTCTTATTTGTGGCAGCCCCTCAAATACTGGAATACTGCTATCGTGTCATCCCTAGTCCTTCTTTTCTCTAGACTAGTCATACCCAATTCCTGCACCTGTTCTTCATATGTTTTTGTCTCCAGGCATTTAATCATCTTAGCTCTTCTTTGCACTTTTTCCAAAGTCTCAACATCTTTTTTGTAATGTGGCGACCAAAACCAGATGCAGTATTCCAGGTGTAGTCTTATAAAGGATTTATAAAGCGGTACTAATATTTTACACAATTTTGATTCCATGCCTGTGTTTATAGAACCAAGGATTGTATTAGCTTTTTTTGGCTGCTGCCACCCACTGTTGGCTCATGTTTAAGTGATCTTGCACTAGGATTCCAAGATCCCTCTCACAGTTACTCTGTTTGTGCCAGGTTTTGCCTAATCTTACTTGTACTTTTGGTTTTTCCTCCCTAAGTGTAAAACCTTGCTTTTCTCTACACTAAATTTCATTTTGTTGGATAGGGCCCAATGTTCAAATCTGTCAAGATCTTTTTGGATCCTGAGCTTTTTTTCTGGGGTGTTGGTTATTCCTGCCAGCTTAGTATCATCTGAAAATTTGATGAATTTCTCTTCTATTCCCTCATCTAAGTCATTTATGTAGATATTGAAGAGTACTAGGCCTAAGATGGAACCTTGTCATACCCCACTGTTTACTTTCCTCCATGTAGATGTAGTACCATTAAAGATTACTTGTTGAGTATGGTTTGTCACTATCCATATGATAGTGATGCTGTCTATTCCACATTTTTCTAACTTACCAAGAAGTAGGTTATGGTCTACTTGGTTGAATTCCTTACTGAAACCTAAGTATCTAAATATACTGTGTCCATAGCAGTTTTCTGCGTTAGTCACTTTGTCAAAGAATGAAATAATATTGATGTGGTATTATCTGTTTTTAACAAATCTGTGCTGGCTTCTAGTTATAACTTTGTTTCTAGATGTTCACAAATCTGGTTTTTTATTATCTTTCCTGATATCTTCCCAGGTATTGATGTTAGGCTGATTGAGCTATAGTTTCCTGGGTCTGGTTTTCCCCCCCTTTTTTGAAGATGGGAACCACATCAGCTCTTTTCCAATCCTCAGGTAGTTCCCCGGTGCTCAGGATTTTTTTAAAGATATGGTATAATGGTTCAGAGATAACATCTGCCAGCTCCTTTAAGATTCTGGGATGAAATCCATCATATCCTGGTGATTTATATTCATCAAGATCAAAGAGGTGTTCTCTTACCAATTTCTTGCTTATTATAATTTTTATTTCTAGTTTGTCTTTTACAGTTATGCTTTTGGTAGGTTGGCTATAGTTTCTTTTTGCATGAAGACTAATGCAAAAAAAAATGAATTAAGCAGTTCTTTTTTTTCTCTACTGTCTCTTACTTCCTTGCCATCTTCTCTCTTTAGTGGACCAACTGTTTCCTTGACTTTTTTCTTGTTATTTATATGTTGAAAGAAACTTTTTTTACTATGTTTGACTTTTGTTGCAAGTCTTTATTCATTCTAAGCCTTTGCTTTCCTGATTTCATCTTTGCAAATTCAGGTTACCTGCTAATACTCTGCCTTAGTTATGTGTCCCTTTTTCCAATTTTTTTTTGTACTTGTCCTTTTTGTCTTTCAGTTTATCAGAAGAATCTTTGTGCAACCATGCTGGTTTCTTTTTGGATTTCTTGATTTTCTTTTTTCATGGTATTGTGCTGGACTGGGCTTTTATGGTCATATTTTTCAATTTCCCATACTTCTTGAGTTGTTTTCCCCTTTGGGATTTTCATCCATGGAATTTTTCTTAGGCTCTTTCTGAGTTTGTTAAAAATCATCTCTTTTACAGTTTAAGACACTGGTTGGGTTATATTCTATTTCTTGTGTTTGCATTATATTGAATTCCAGTATGGCGTAGTCACTCTTGCTCAACATTCCAGCAATTTCAACCCCCTCTATCACTTCTTCTCTATTAGTAAGAATTGCGTCTAGTGTAGCATTTCCTCTAGTTCCCTCGTCTACCTTTTGGATGACAAAATTGACAGCTAGGTTAAGTTGTTTAGGAATCTGTTCAATCTCCACTTGCTACAGAGTTTGCCTCCCAGTTGATATCAGGGTAGTTAAAATCTCCCATTAATACTGTAGTGTTTCCTACATACATTTTGTTAATTAATTAGCAAAGAATTATCTATTTCTTCTGCTTGATTGGGTAGCCTGTAGTATATGCCTATAGCAATGTCATTCTTTTTTCATTTTATATTGACCCATATGGATTCTAGGAGATTTTCATCCTTGGTTTTGTGCCTTTCTGTAGAGATGTAGTGAGATAATGAGGTTTTTCCATGTAGATCTTTATAGGTCATAATCAACACCTTGAATTGCACCCAGACGCATACTGTTAACCAGTGCAACTCACACACCAGCTCAAGCTGTGCAAAAGTCTTCCTAGACATAGTTGCCACTTGTTCATTGAACAGGAACTGTAAATCCATAAAGAGCCTCAAATTGTACATCACTCTTAAATAGGGAAATGCAATCTTGTCCAAAATTAAAGGTAGAGTATCCCCAGATCTAGGTCTTGATAAGATTGAATTAGAAGCAGTTCCTCCACATCCAAATGTGCATAACCTCCAGAAACTAGGACAGAACCTGGATATCCTTCCTTGACGTGTTGAAAGTTGACAGATTGGATATCATCGATGTACTTATATTTGAGGTGGCATTGTGGCTCAGTGGTTAAGACACCAGGCTTGTTAGCTGGAAAACTGACAGTCCAGGTTCGAGACCCAAGTGCCACATGACAGGGTGAGCTCCTGTTCTCACCTCAGCTCCTGCCAACTTAGCAGTTCGAAAGCGTGCAAATGCAAATAGATAAACAGGTACCACTTCAGTGGGAAGGTAATAGGGCTCCATGATGTCATGCTAGCCACATCAGAATGGAAACTTTTTGGACAGCGCTGGCTCAACAGCCTTTAAACCAGTGGTTCTCAACCTGTGGGTCGGGACCCCATTTGGGATCGATCGACCATTTCATGGGGATCGCCAAGCAAGGCTGCCCACCATTTTTTTTGTCCGCCATTTTTCCCCCTTTTCCGGCGGGTGCCTTACCTCCCTTGGGCTGGGCCAGCTGGTGGTCGGCCTGCTCCGTCTCTGCTGCTTGCCAGCTACGCCTTGGCCGGCGCAGGGGGCGGAACCACGCATGCGCGGCGCTTCCGGGCAAGGAAAGTCCTCAACTTACGACCGGTTGGGTAGTCCTCAACTTACGACCGGTTTAGTCCTCGACTTATGACCAGTTTAGTCCTCGACTTATGACCGGTTTAGTCCTCGACTTACGACCGGTTGGGGTCGCGGCATTAAAAAGGTTGAGAACCACTGCTTTAAACGGAGATGAATGCAGCCTCCTATAGTCAGCAGTGCCCTATAGATGCTATTGTCTCAAAAAACTCTGGCTTTTATCTTCTTCACGTGTTTTCCTTGATTTTAAGATCTTCACTTATTGCTTAAGATTGTTTCATCTGTAATATTCAGTTTGCTTTTCTTTGTTGGAATTGTTTGTGATTTTAAGAATAATTTTATCTAAGAAGTTCTTGCCATTTTGAGTTTCTTTCTCATTGGTTTTGACAGGCTAGAAGCTCTGATTTTTTTTAAAATCCACTTTAAGTTGAAGAATTTGAAGTGGTCCATCAGAATTCTTCTCCAGTGATCAGTTTGGAATATGTACTGTACTTGAAGGTTTGCATTTGACAGGAAATTTTATTTCTCTTTTTAAGGAATTCACCCACTCTCCTCCACTTAAACTGTTCAAAGGTCATTCTTTTCTCATCCACCTAGGGTAGGGGTAGTTTAGTGTCTGTGTCTGTTATTGTGCAGAGGACATGACATATTTATTGAAAGCAGTCCTGTCAAAAATATCTCAGGATTTCATATTCTCCAAGGTAAATACTTGAAATGTTCCAACTGATGCTGATCAAAGTGTGTTCTGGTAAATTATTTTTTGTTAGTTCTAATGCTGGGTGTGGCATGACATAAATCTAACACATTAAAATAAAGTCAGACATTGAAACAAGTGGACTGAGATATTTTGGTTGTGCTGTCTATCCAAAACCATATAGTATGTATTTTGTAGTTATTATTAATCTTTATTAATAAATTATACAATTGATGCAAAATTCATAAAATATATTCAGGAATCTTTAGGAAAATAGAATGATCAAACATCTATAATCTTTTTGTAAGAATTAACATTAACCATTTTCCCCATGATAGTAGTATATTGTCCCCCTACTTCAAAATTCCCCCAGAACACACATTTTGGATATAAATTTTATTTACTAGAAACTTAATTTATAATGATATGTTTTTGCTATTGCCACACAGTTTGAAAAAAAGTTTGGCTTACCAGTTATCTGATGGGTGGATCCATTTAATGCTGACATTCCATTAATTTCCCGGAAAGTTACAAACTGTCCAGTTTCAAGTTTATGAGGATTATTTTCAAGGCAGGTGACAATACCATAAGTTGTCTAAATTGGAACCCACCAAATAGCAAGGAAAAGTAAGATTGCAGTAAATATTCAAACACAACAATTCTTATTCTTGATTTGATTCTTGATAAATACATGGATATGCAGTTTTCTTGGTAATTTTAATTGGGATTTTTTTAACCTCCAAATGTAAGGCTGAGAGAGATATCTAACTAGTTTCCACAACTAAAGTAAAAATATTATCTGCTTCTAATCTTATTCTAATTTTATTTAATAATTCCAAGATATGACTGGAGCATTAAAACAAATACCAATATGAAAATTCAAATGATCATAATCAAAACCCTGCATGAATAATAAGCCTTACAAAATACTGACTAATGCATCCTCCCCCAATGGAGATTCTCCTATATGTCAGTGACGATGTTGGTTGAAAAATTTTCCAAAATAAGTAAATAGAGGAATTTTTCCATTTTATAAATTTATTCATAAGAGTGAATGGATATTGATTAAAATATTTGATTGACTTAGTTGTTTCAACATTTTATTTCTTTGGATGAATATAGTAAGTAAGGTATACAAAAAAATATAAGTCATTACATTGTAGACAGATGAAATAAAATTTTTACAGAGTTCATCTTGAATGATTACGTAATACATTTAGCCTTAAGGACTGCAAATGTATGAATTACAGGTAGTTTTTACTGACTGCAACTGGGACTGGCAACTCTGTCATTAAGCAACTCAATAATTAATCACAATTTCACATGACTGTGCCATCTTACAATACAGGTAGCCCTCAGGTTACAACCGCAATGAAGTCTGCCCATTAGGGTCGAAAGTCAGGAGGAGATTAAGTGATCTACTTTAAGTGAATGAGTCCTCATCCCAGTTCTGCCGAGTGCATTCATTAAACAAATGCACAGGTTATTAAGTATGCATGGAGTAAATTGGGTAGGGAAGATGATGGTGGGCCTAGTGCAGGAACAAGACCACCGGCTTTTGGCCACCCAAAGCTCCCCCCCCCACCGAGATATCTCATGAACTGCCTCCCAACCCTTGGGGTCCCCACAGTCACTTGGTCCTCCTCCACACTTAGCCCCTGTACTCACCCTGGCACCAACTGATCATTTAACTTTCAAAGATCTTCATAGCTCAGGAAGTCAGGGTAGGAAAAGAGGGCAAACTCCACTGCTGGGCCAGATGGCAGAAAAGCAGCCATCTTTTCCTGAGACACTGGTTTAGCTCTGTTTTCAGCAAAACTCTTCCCTTGTTACATTCTCCCTCTTTCTTCCAGCAAACACACGGCACACATACCCAACATTCCCTCTTCCAGCAAACTCACAAGGCCACAAACTCTCTCTTCCACACTTGCCTTCTTCAAAGTGAATCAACGTAGCTAGCAAACTTCCCTGTTGCTGGAGGAAAGAAGGAGTGTGTGGCTGTTTGAGTTTGTTAGAAGACAGAGTGTGTGGCCATAGGCGTATATTTGTTTGCAGAAAAAAAGGAGAATGTGGAAGAAGTAGTGTGTGGAAAAGGGAGAGTGTAACCGCATACGTTTGCTGGAAGAGGGAGTGTGTTATTGCGTGCATGCATGCGTGTGTTTGCAGGAAGAATAGTGTGTAGAATAGGGATTGAGCGGAAGAGTGTGTAGCTGCGTGAGTTTGCTGGAAGAGGAAGTGTGTGGCCATTATGTGCATGCGTTTGCAGGAAGAAAGAGGGAGAGTGTAGCAAGAGAAGAGTTTTGCTGAAAACAGAGAACTGTGCCAGCATCTCAGAAAAAGATGGGCACTTTTCTGCCATGAGGCCTAGCAATGGGGTGGCCTTCCTTCCTTTTCTAACCTGACATCCTGAGCTCTGGAGATCTTCGAAAAATAAGTGAGAAATCAATGACGGGGTGGGCAGAAGCATGGGGAACCCGATGGACTAGCAAAACAGGCCCAGTACCTGTGGCAACTGGTGGGGCAGGATGCGAGGGGGAAATAGGAGGTATGTGCATTGCATCCTGTGGTCAGTCCCAGTCAGGTCATAAGGGCAAATGACCACAGAGATGCTGCAATATATGTAACTTCAGGACAGGGTCGTAAGTACTTTTTGTAGATCTATTGTAATTTTGAACTATCACTAAGTGATCTGTTGTTACTCGAGAAGCACCTGTATCAGGTCTGGCTGAAATTGTTAAGGAAATCACCACAGGTGTGACTTCCGGTGAAGATGGCCTACTGACAACAAGCCCAAGGGTTTTCTCTGGTCTGTGACTTTTTCAATTTACTAACAAAAGGAATAGGCATTTCTTTAGTTTATATGATTTTTCTAGGTTAGGGAGAGTCCTAGAATTACCACACAATATCCTCCATAGAACAGTAGTCTACAAGAAGCCTCAGGAGCTGTGCTGAGAGGCAGACTGTAATAATTTTGTTGCTGAAAAAGCAGCCATTGTGGAATTTATTTTTCAAATGGACAATAAATTATGCCTTTCATGTCTTAATCACTTTCTGGGATTATTATCTTAGAGGCTCTTTTTAGCCACAGCCTGTTATTCCTTTTTGAAGATCTGTGCCATTTTTGTGATTCCTTTATTGTTAAACGACAAGGAAGAAGGTTGCTGGAGGCAAACTGAAACAAAAAGCATGGAGTATCTTTTTTTAACTTTGATAGAGAAACTTAAAGATAAAAATTTCTGGTTTTATTTTATTTTAAATAATCTGTATGTAA
This sequence comes from Protobothrops mucrosquamatus, assembly GCF_001527695.2. Lineage (NCBI taxonomy): Eukaryota > Metazoa > Chordata > Lepidosauria > Squamata > Viperidae > Protobothrops > Protobothrops mucrosquamatus. The sequence continues at coordinate 567,150 of NW_015386659.1, read as the reverse complement.
CCTGGTGTGCTTTTTTGTGAATAGTTGAAATTTTCCGGGTTTTAGGAATTTTAATTGGCCAGGAACTATTAGTTGACTTACAAAACTACTCTTGGACCACAAGAGGGAGATAAGAAGATGGAGCATGGATTCAGGCATATTGTCAGAAAGGTGTTAAAAATATTAAATATTTAAATAAAACCCTTCATTTATAGATCAATTATGTTCTAAAGATGTTATAAAAACTTCCATGTGATTGGAAGAAAGAGGAGTAATTCAGAGACATAATTATGTGAGAAAGTTACCAAGCCTCTGATGCAATTTCACAAATAGCTGACAATGCAAAGGATTTAACTGCAATCTTGGAATTCAAATCTGACACCAATCTTTATTATGATAATGGCTTAAATATAAGCCTCCCAGCTACAGTTTCAAGCAAATTTACAACTTTCAAGAGGACAACTTTAGTACTTTTATCTTCATGAATACTAAACAAGATTGAGAATTCCTTCAGAAAAAGAGAAGTTTATAATTACTTGATAAACATTCCAGAGAATGTTTAAAAGATTTGATTCTTTGAGGATAAGCTGGAAGGAGTGAATTAAATTTAATCAGTTAATTGGAGTTAGGAATAACTTTGACCAGTTGATGTACTGTATATAATTGAAAGGAAGTTTTAACATAGCTTTACATTTATAAAGTGGGTCTGAAAATGTGTTTTTTCCTTCATATACAACGTTTGAGTAAAGCTTGTAAAGTATTATTGAAAGTGAATTTTAAAGTATCTAAAGAAGAAGTTTAAAAAGTTATATTAAAATTCATTTATTTTGGAAATACTTTTAAAGAAAAGTTTAGAGCTTTAAAATGGAGGAAAAAGTTATTTTCCTTAAAGAATCAGTATAGTGAATTTTGCTAATATAAATAATGATAGTCTGTAAAAATTAATAAGTGCAAACAGAAATATATATTATTTTCCACAACAAAAAAGTAGATATGGTTGAATTGATTGCTTTAGTCAAAGAACATACGTAACTTGGTTTTCATTTGGAAACCACTTCTAGATTTTGTGCTTGTGTTGGAAAAATGAAACTTTGATTTTGATTTTGCTGATTAGATATGTTCATTGTTATAGAAATGGCTAGTATATATTATTGTGTAAAAATAAAAAGTTGAGGCTATAATGTTATTATCTACTACCGTGCTAAAGAGTCGGAAGTCAACACCTTTTTTTCTTTTTCCCCTTCTGCTCCTCATTTGTTCTTTTCCCCTCCCCTTGTTTTCCATTATTTTCATTTTCCTTTATTATTAGAAAAAAATAACAAAATATTTGATACTGATAAATTATTAATATTTTGATCCATAACAAAAGAAACCATTAGAGGTTTTAAGCATAATGTCGTGTTACTGTGACTTGTGATTTCCTGCCAGCTTCCCCACTGACTTTGCTTGTCAAAAGCCGAATTTGAAGGTTGTTAATCATAGAGTAAGAGGTAAACTCACAAATGTACTTACAACTGCTGTAAGGAAAATCAGAAGCTACTTCTTTGTATTTTTTTCTATTTTTCTTTTATGTAATTTTCACTTTCCTGCACTTTTATTTCTTTCTCTTTCTTTTCTTTCTCTTATTTTATGTTAGTTTGTATTGTATTGTATTTCATTTTTAATGTGTGCTAATATGCCCATTGTAAAAAATGGCAATAAAGGTTATCTATCTATCTATCTATCTATCTATCTATCTATCTATCTATCTATCTATCTATCTATCTATCTATCATTTATTTCCTTTTTAAAAACTTTAATAAAATTGTGTTTTAAAAAAGGAAGCTGGCTGTGAACATTTCAAATGGCAATCATATGACCATAGGATTCTGTGACATTTAAAAATGTATGCCACTTGTCAAGCACCCAAATCATGATTACATGAGTGTAGGGACAATGCAACGGCTGTAATTTTGAAGACCAGTTGTGTCATTTTTCAGCATCAATGGAAGGGGCGTTGTCTTACCTGAATGCCTTTTCTCAGCACGGAGATGGAGAATCCACCAATGGGTTTTCTCTGTCTTCCTGCCCAATCAGATCAAGTCAGTCAAACCTGCCACGCCCGTCCTGAACTAGGACCTCCCAGTCTCGACATGGGCGAAGCTACTGACTGACAGTATGACGTGTTGGCTCACAGGACCTAGCCCTAGGCCTAAAGGACCTGAGAGGGAGGAAGTGGATTCTCCATCTCCGTGCTGAGAAAAGGTGTTCAGGTAAGACAACACCTCTTTTCCAGCACAGGAGATGGAGAATCCACCAATGGGACATACCAAAGCCTACTGTCCCTGTGGGAGGGAAGCAGCCTAGTCCGGTGTGACGCCTCGAGGTACCACCTGTTGGAGAACCCTCCTGCCAAAGGAGGCCTCTGCAGAGGCATACCTGTCCAGTTTGTAATGTCGTATGAACGGCGAGGGTGAAGACCACGTGGCCGCCCGACAAACGTCCTCTATGGACGCCTGGGTGGCCCAAGCCGCAGAGGTAGTCACACTGCACGTTGAGTGGCCTGTGACACGACGTGGAGCCGGACTGGTATGCCCCAGCAATGCAATCCCTGATCCACTTCCCAATCATAGAGGCAGACACCCTCCGACCCTTGGAAGAAAGGTGGAAGGAGACGAAGAGGGCCTCAGAGTTGCGAAAGGCAGCCGTCCGTTTGATGTAACAACAGAGTGCCCTGCGGATGTCCAGGGAATGCCATTGCCGTTCCAGGTCATGAGACAGATTAGGGCAGAAATCTGGAAGCACGATTTCCTGAGCCCTGTGGAAAAGAGAGTTAACCTTAGGAATAAAGGTAGGGTCTAACCGAAGGACCACCCGGTCCCGGTGAAAGGTGCATAAGTCCTCCCTGATGGAAAGTGCCACCAACTCAGATATCCACCTTGCTGAAGTGATTGCCACCAGGAAGGCAACCTTGAGGGATAAGGACCGCAAATCACACGTCCTGAGGGGTTCAAATGGTGGCCTGGTGAGGGCCTGTAGGACCCACGGCAGCTCCCAAGAGGGATACCTATGCACAACAGGGGGCTTAGTGTTTGTGGCACCCTTGAGGAACGAGCGTATCAATGGGTGTTGACCTAGGGACACTGCGGTGTCACAGGCAAGCAAGGTGGAAAGAGCTGCAACCTGTCTGCGTAACGTATTCGGTGCTAAGCCCCTATCTAGACCCTCTAGTAGATAGTCCAAGATCCTTGGAATTGTCAAATCCGATATAGTCAGGTGATGCTTGGTACACCACTGACAGAAATTCTTCCACATGGCATTGTAGAAGCGGTTGGTAGCAGGCCGTCGGGAGGCCTGGATCATGGAAATGACGCCTGGTGAGCAGGACTCCTGGGACAGGATCCGGCGCTCAAGTGCCAAGCGGCTAACTGAAGCCATTGGGGCTCCGGATGATGCAGAGCCCCCTGGCTTAGCGAGACACGACCCGGAGGGATCCTCCATGGGTGAGACCTGGAAAGGCTCACAAGATCGGCGAACCACAGTCTCCATGGCCAGTACGGGGCCACGAGAACAACCTCCGCCCTCTACTGTAGGAGCTTGCGGATGACCGCTGGAATAAGAGGGAGAGGAGGAAATGCATAAAGCAGGCCCTCTGGCCACTGGCCCCAAAGAGCATCCACCCTCTCCGCCCCTGGGGACGGAAAATGGGAGAAGAACCTCGGCAGTTGGGTGTTTGCCAGGGAGGCGAACAGGTCTATGATCGGTGAGGCAAACCTGTCGGAGATCTCCCTGAAGAGGTGCAGACGCCATTCCGAGTGCTCCACTGTCGACCTGCTCAGGAAGTCTGCCTGTTGGTTTGCCTCCCCTGAGATGTGGTCGGCTCTGATGGAGGCAAGGTTGGTCTCTGCCCAGGAACCCAACAATTGGGCCTCAGTCATGAGGTCCCGGGATCGGGTACCCCCTTGCCGGTTCACATGGGCCTTTGCCGCCATGTTGTCAGTAAGGACCAGCATGTGATGCCTCGCAACCCTGTTGCGGAAGTGACAGAGAGCCAGGTGTATGGCCCTGAGCTCCAACCAGTTGATGTTGTGCCTCAGGTCTGACTGGGACCACCGTCCTTGAGCCCACTGTGACTGAAGGTGCGCTCTCCAACCGAACAGACTGGCATCCGTCGTGAGCGAGAGTTGAACGGGCTCCTTGAAGGAGGACCCTCTGGCCATAGCTGGAGAGAGCCACCACTTGAGAGATCGCAAGGTCTGAGGAGGGACCCTTACCCTTCGGTTGGAGGAGCTGGTGCCCAATCTTTGGAAGGGGAGCAGGAACCACTGGAGGTTCCTGGAATGTAATCTGGCCCAGGGAATAATCGCTATGCACGATATTATCTTTCCCAGTAACTGGGAAAGGATGGCCAACGTCACTGCCCGGTCTCTGCATATCTTGAGGACCAACTCCCGAATACTATCCCGACGTTCCTGGGACAGGTAGACCCTGCATTCTACCGTGTCTATGATGGCTCCTAGGTGTAATAGCCTGGTCAAGGGAACTGTCTGGCTCTTTTGAAAGTTTACCGAGAACCCGTCGTCCTGGAGGACCTTGATCACCAGCCTGAGATATGACTGGGCAGCCGAGAGTGACGACGACTGGATTAGAATATCGTCCAGGTGGCATTGGATACGGACTGCCACCAGTCTCGGGTGAGCGGCGAGTACCGCCAGGATCTTGGTAAACACCCTCGGAGCCTAAGACAGGCTGAACGGGAGTGCCCTGTACTGGTGATGACCCATATAATTGAACCTTAGGAATCGGTGGTGGTCAAGAAGAATGGGAATGTGGAGATACGCTTCCGTGAGGTCTATGGACGTTAGGAAGTCTCCCCTTCTCACGCTGCCCAAGATGGACTGGAGCGTTTGCATTTTGAATTTTCGATATGCAAGATGGTAATTCAGACCTTTGAGGTCTAGGATCGCCTCCATCCTTCCGAGGCCTTGGGGATCACGAAGAGGATGGAGTAGAATCCCCGACCACTTTGACCTGCCGGCACCGGTTCTATGGCCCTTATGTCCAGGAGGTGATGAATGGCCTCCTGCATGAGGCCCTTCTTTAAGGGATTTTTTGATTGAGGGCAAGAAATAAAACGCCCCGGTGGACTGGAGATGAACTCCAGGGACAGGCCGTGGTGAAGGGTGTTTAGGACCCAGACGTCTGTGGTGGTGACCTCCCACTGGTGGGCAAAGAGGGACAACCTGCCCCCTATGGGAGGGACCGCCCGAGAGTCATTTGGACCGTCTGAACGGACGCCCCCCCAAAAGGGCCGTTTGCCCTGGTATTGTTGCCTGGGCCTGGAACCCGACCTGTCAGCCGGGCGATCCTGCCTAGCCGTGAAGGGATGGGAGGGTTGTGTATTGCTGGGGCTAGCTCCTGACCAAAAAGACTGCCTGTGGGTGTAAGGGTTGGCCTGTCAGCCTGCCTAGTAAGGTGGGTAAGTACCTTCCACTTGTCCTTGTTCTCAGTCAGGTACAGCGATAAAGCTTCCCCAAATAGCTTACCACCCTGATATGGGGCCACTGCCAGGCGCCATTTGGATTTAGCGTCAGCGTGCCAGTGCTTTAACCAAAGCATGCGACGTGCTGTTACATTGGATGCCATGGTCCTGGAGGAAAACCTGGCCACGTGTAGAGTCACATCGGAAATATATTCCGCTGCCACCACTACCTTGCTCAGGTCCTGATGTGTATGAACATCCTCCGGGGGGATCCTGGCTTGGAGCTGACGGAGCCAAAGGAGGGAAGATCTGGTGAAAAGAGATGCTGAAGTGGCAGCCCTGATAGCCCATGCTGCCGTCTGGTGAGTCCTGCGGAACGTTAGTTCCCATCTCCGGTCCTCCGCCTTCAGCACCTCAGACATATCTTCTGAGATCGTGGTTGAGGACAAGAGAGGGGCCAAGGGCTTGTCCACTATAGGCACCTCCAGCGCGTCTGCCAAATCTGGAGCAACCCTGAATAGCATTTTGTCATTCCCACTTGTGAAGGGGAAGGTGCAAGGGGAGACCCACTGTTTCCGGACCGCATTGAGGAATAGAGGGGACAAAGTACGTGGTGCTGAGTTACTACCGGTTCGGTGAACAACAGGTCCACTTCTGAATTGGGTGCAGGTGCTGCTGGAGTAGTCCGATCAGGGCCAATGTGGGCCGTAGAGCTAGCCTTACGAAGTAAGGGCAGAAAGAGAGAGGGGTTGAAAAGCCCGCCAAATGGCAGCGGATCCGGGGGAGAGTCCTCCTCCTCCGACCACGGGGCATCTAACGGTTAGTCATACTCTGGAGGGGATGAGGCCCTGCTGTAGGAAGATTGGGACAGGGAGGGAGGCCTGTGGTATCCCAATGGTGCTGACTGGGGGAGCAGAAGGGAAAGCACCAAATCAGCCCTGGGCATGTGCGATGACCTGGCTGCGAGAGCCGGTCCACCACCTGAGCAATTAAAGCCTGAAGGTGATCCTCAGGGGGGAAGGTGTCAGACTCGGCTACCCTGAGTCCCGCAGCCATGGGGGTAAAGGTTGCCTCCGGAGCCGGACGTTGGGCCCGCAGTACAGGTCGTGACTGGAGGGTGGCGGTGTCCTGATCCGGTCCAGATGGAGTAGGAGAAGCAGGAAGTCCCACTGGCAACTAGACCTCCTGGGCAGAGGTTGAGGGGCCCAGTGGTAAATCGAAGGAGGCCTTGGCTTGTTCAGCCTCAGCCCTGGCCTGCTTCTGTGCTTTGGAGAACTCCTTCTCCAAAGCCTGGTGTCTCCTGCTGGCCTGTTTCTCCACTAATTTGGAGGTCTTCCTCCCAGAGATGGCCTTGGCCTTGGCCGAGATCCTACCTGCCGCCTCCTGGTTGGAGGACCTATGCCGCTTCCAGCCCGAGGAAGGAGGAGAGGCGTCCCTGGGTTGGGAGGCCGTGTTGTCCTCCATCCTGGTGGGAGTTATCTCAGGAACGCTGAGAGGTAACTCAGGCAGTGGATTGATTGGTGGGTAAAATCAAGGGCAGGGAATGGAAATGACCACCCTGCCCCCCTGGCCACCAGACCGGTAGGAATCCTAGGGTCCGGTCACGGTTATGGCCATGGCAAAGTCACCAGGGTGACGACAGCCAGCTTGTGTGTAAGATGCGCGGTGCTGACAAGGCCAGCAAGAAATAAATGGCAACACGGTTTGCGCAGCGGGAAGATCTGTGAGGTGGCAAGAACGCTCATATGAAAAACCACAGTCCAAATCACAGCCCGCCAAATGGTGGCCAGGAAGGGAGAACACCAGATTGAGGCCTAAATTTGGGCCCAATGGCCTATGCAGGGATTCAGAAAAAAAACCCCGGGGGGGCATGGGGGTGTAACCCGAATTGGCCAATCGCCCTCAGGAGTACCCCCAAGTGCTGCCAGGAGGGACCCCCTTTGTGCTCCCCCAAAGGTAAAGGGCTGTCCAGGCCTATGGATCAGTGATGCAGTTGTGAAGGCCATCCAAGATGGCAGCTGCGGCCTTCACTAGCACCACTGCTCCAATTTGCAGATCACGAGGAAGGACTAAACCGTCCCTCCCCAACGATCCAGGGCCCCCCTGAAGCTCAACCTCAGCAGCAGCAGAGGAGAATCCCCCTTATTCCCCCCCTCCTTTCCTTATGCTTCTGCCGAGAGACAGCGGCGTCCACGCAGCCGCAAAATGGCAGCCGCGGCAATTAGGGCCGGTTCCCCAGTTACTCCTTGTGAGTCCGGCCCGCACCAATGAAGAGAGAGAGGGAGACGTTCGAGGAAATGAGAGCACAACGGCTCTCAAAATGCTGGCTGTAAGGTCCAAAAAAATAGAAGAAAAACGGCCCGTCGGAGAAGGAATGGAGCCGCTGGTGCCGAAAATGCCCGATCCGAGCGTCACGCGACCGCCGGAGCTGCAGCCGCAATCTCCGGCAAAGGAGGAGGCCTGGGAGGGAGAGAAGGGGGGCGTTTCTACAGCACTGAGCCCAGCACTGTCTGTAGAAGGGAAGGGAGAACGGAAGCCTCCGTTCGGCCCAGGAAAGAAGGAGAGGTGGGGAAGCAGTGCTGAAGCAGTGCTGAAGCAGTGCTGAACCCAGCGCTGCTGAGGAGACTGTGGAACTGAAGCAGGCTGAAGCAGTGCTGAACCCAGCGCTGCCGAGGAGACTGTGGAACTGTGGAAAATCCACCAATGGAACTCTGATCTACCTGCCTATGAGCCAACTTGCAAGTCTGTCCTGGGCGAAGATCAAGTCGAGATTGGGAGGTCCTAGTCCAGGAAGGGCGTGGCAGGTTTGGCTGATTTGATCTGATTGGGCAGGAAGACAGAGGAAACCTATTAGTGGATTCTCCATCTCCTGTGCTGAAGAACTTCAAAGTCACTGAATAAATAGTTGGTAAGCAAAAACTACCTGTATTATAATTTTATTTATTTTTATTTCATGGATATATTTTGTGAAGATGACTTTGATCATCCTCTAGAATATAAAAAAGATATTTCCTATGGAAATGAAAACATGTAATTCAAATTAATTAAGTTCTCTAGAGTACCTCTATCACTACAGGTAAATTAATTAATTAAATTCTCTAAGAGTACCTGTATAACTACATTTGAGAAATTAATTTAATATACTTGAGGCATAATGAATGCCCAAGCAGAATGTTTGTCAAGTAACAACCATTTTACAATATTCACAGATATTTAACTATAATGACTAATTACTGTCTGAAATTACCTTAAAATTCTTAACACACACACTTTTTTGCAACTATATAGTATGAAAATTAAATAATTTAAAATGGTATACAAAAAACTACCATTAGGTGCTAAATGTGCAATGCTTTACAAAATCAAGAACAAAAACACTAAACATTTTCAAAAGCATTTGACATAATCTTTAGTAAGTAATCCTTTTGAACTATTTTATCAAACCCACCACCTTATCTTAGCTTTGCCCATCTAACTATGGCACTTTTGAGTACTGGATGTTGTTGTACTGCAGTGAATTTAACTTTATCTTCCCCATCCATTTCATATGAATGGATAGCACTACTAAAATCACATTTCCCATAAAAGACAATTCTGATGTGCTATCTATAACTGCATAGTATACAATATTATCATTTGTATAATACCCCTGTATACTTTCTCTATATATGAATTTAAAAATTTAAGGATTTAAGTTAAACCACTTAAAGAAATCTATTACACATAAAAATCAATACTTAAAACATTTTCACCTGAGATATGTTTGAAATGAAGATTTCTTTTGGTTCCTCTCCTGTGGTATCTAGGACTTCAAATTCATCACCGAAGTCACAAAATAGACGTGCCCATATTCCATACACATCTGCACTTATAAACTATAAGAACAGAGAGTAATGAGAGTTAGATTTCACAATTTTTGTATCGAATATTTTATTAATACTCCTGATGAAAGAAGAAAAGTTAACATGTTAATATTTAATAGATTTATAATTGGTCTATATTGAGTCTTTCAGAATTTGAACAAAATAATAGATATTTATTCAATCAATCTCTTTAGGCCTCTGACCAAGTTATAGTTTCAGAATTACCCTTGCAAAGCTTTTAGTCATATTTGAACTATAACCTTGGATATAAAACAAGAGTTTTTGCTTCTTTTAGCTCGCTTGAACAGGAATGTGTGATTTTGAAAAGGCTTAAACAAAAAATAGAAAAATAGTAAAAGCTTTTAATTCTACTAACTTTTAAAACGGCACACCTATGCAGTATGTAAACACATTACAAAAGTCCAAACATGTTTTTAATATGCTAATGAACTACAGATAGCTGCTTTTTTCCACAAGGGACTGCAGATGAAACTTATTATCAGAAAAGTCATGACTGATGTTTAGACACAGAAGAAGGAAAACAAATTCTTCTAGAGTAATAAAATAAAAATGACTATCAAAAGTAATCAAAAGTTTATTTTAGGGATAATATCATTCAAATATGAAATGTATAAAATTAAAACTTACATTTTAAACATTAAAAATTACAAAAAATATAATTGAAAAATATCTCATAAGCTCTCATTTGAGAATGCATATATTTGAAGATTGATATATCTTCCAAAATTTGGATCTTTTTAAAAATATGAGTGAATACCAAGTGAATCACTAATAGCATTTGCATAGACCAGAGGATTTTTGGAGAGGGTAGAGATGTTCATACCATGAGCTACAGAAACTGTGCCTTTGTCCAATGGATCAGGATAGTGGCTCACATGCCAAACCTAATACAAATCTTACAATTAATAATCTGATATTCTACAAGGGAATATTTCTTTGTATCTACACAATCCTGAAGAATAACAAAAATAATGGAGAAATAGGTTAGCATTGTGATGAACCTGCAAGGTGTATGTTATATTTGCATTCCTGCTGGAGGAAAAAATAGAAGTAGAGGGCATATCAAGTCTCATCTGTGAAAATGAGGAATTCCTAGAAAAGACAAAAGTCTGTGTACAAACTAAACACAGCAAGGGAGAAACAGCTACAGAAAAAATGAACTCCTAGAACAGGCGTGTCAAACTCAATTTCACTGAAGGCCACTTCAGCATTATGGTTGCCCCAAAGGGCTGGGTGGGTGTGGGGGGTGGGTGTGGCCAGGTGGGCTTGGCCTGCTCGACGTCACTCACAGGACACAGCTGACTCGAGACAGCTGGGTCGGGACGGAACAAATCACACCAGCTAATTTGATGGGACAACTCGGTGCCCCACAAGCTCCTCGCCTCCTCAAACTGTTGACAACCAAGCATGTGCGCAAATGCACACACACACAGAAATACAACACATTCCAAGTTTGTGGACTTTTATCCACAGAGGAAGGAGAGGGTCTTCTCCCCAAGCCCAGGCATGATTGACAGTTTGCTAACTGTGTGTGTGCGTGTGCGTGTGGGTACATAGCACACCAAAGGAGATGTTCTTCTCCCAATCCCAGGCATTGTTGGTGTTTCCCCTTTCCAATGCACTCTGCTGGCAAAGCAAGAGGCAGAGGATAACGCTGCTGCATGCGGAAGTGTGGAAGAGAAAGTTTCCAGGAAGCAGTTTCCTCTGAGTCCAATTTCTGCCTTGACAGATCTCTGTAGAGCAAGAGGAGGAGGCAGGGAGCAGTGGTCCCGGGTCCTGCACAAGGGAGGCTGGCCCTTCTCGAAAGGGAATTCCCATTTCCAATTGTACATGGTAAGGATGCTGTGTCAGCGCATGCACAGTCTTATTGTGCTGAGATAACCCAGGAATAAATACAGTAAACAGTGGTTTGTATTAAATTGTGGTTTATATTGCACTATATCTACAAATATATACTAGAAATAAAATACATACACGTGGTGAAACAGCACACTCCAATACACAGCAATTACAGGAGGAAATGGACAAGAGAGAACACAGCAGCAAAAGCCTTCCCTTTTATACTCAGGCTCTTAAAGGGATACACACACCTGCTGAGTCATTCGTATATTGCATCATCCACCTTACATTACATTACATCATTACATAAGCTGTTCAGCTATTAAATTATAACCTTGACATGCTGGCTTGTTGGGGCAGCCTTTCCTCATGCAGCTCCCCCCGCCACCCCTCCTCCTCTCCAGAGATTTGCAGGGGAGATAGAGATCTGGAGGACAAGGTGCAGTGTCTATATTGGCCACTTCTACCTCTCCAAGCCCTCCCCAATTAAACATACATTATATAAATTAAAACACAGCCAAAAAGAAACATAGTTAAATCACTAATTACAGCTCTTCACATATTTTCTGGAAAAATCACCTTTATTGATGTTAGGAAGGAAGAGCAAACCTTATTAAGGAACTCTTAACAGGAAGAGAATTGAAGACTCCAAAAGGTCTTGTTCTTTCTAAACCGCCTTCCCTTTGACCCTTTAGTTCTCATTATTTTATTATTATGTGTTTAAGAAAAAGATCAAATGCCTCCGTAGCTCAGGAAACTCACCTATAAATCAGAACCCAGAAAAATTTAGATGTGATTTCAGAACCACTGAATAAAATATTTCAGAGTTCCAGGAGCATGAGGGAAATGCTAGAGGATTGGAAATGTGGTTCACATTTTCAAAAAGAGGGGGAAATGGATCCAAGAAACTACAGATCAGATAAGCTTGATTTCAATACCTGCGAAAATCCTGGAGAAGATAATCAAGCAGTGGATTTGTGAGCAACTAGAAATGAGCAAGGTGATAACTAGAAGCAAGCATGGGTTTATTAAAAACAGGTCATCCCAAACAAACCTTACTGCTTTCTTTAATGGAATGATTAAATTAGTAGACCAAGGAAGTGCTGTGGATATAGAATACTTAGATTTCAGGAAAGCATTTGCTAAAGAAGGCCATCACCAACTTTTTGGTAAAATAGAACAATGCTGAATAGACAATACTAGCACCAGATGGATTCGCAACTGGCTGACCAATTGCACTTAGTATGTAGTCCTCAATGGAAGTATATCTATGTGGACGGAAGCATGCAGTAAAACACTTCAAGATTCTGTCTTGGGTCCAATGCTCTGCAACTTCTTCATAAATGACCTAGATGAAGGGACTGAAGGGGTACTCATTATTTTGCAGTTGACACCAAGCTGGGGGGGGGATTTTTAATATTTTGGAAGGTATGCTGAAGATTCAGAAGGATTTTGACAGATTTGAGCATTACATCCTACCCACAAGATGCAGTTCAGTGGTGAACAAAGTAGGATCTTGCACTTAAGCATGAAAAACCAATTGCACAGGTATAGGATATGCAGTAGATAGCTCAACAGTACAGATAGTCCTTGACTTATAACAGTTCATTTAGTGACCATTCAAAGTTTCAACGGCACTGAAAAAAACTGAAAACCATTTTTCATACTTAAGACCATTGCAGCATCCCCCACGTGATCCAAATTCAGACGCTTGGTGACTAACTCATATTGGGGTGTTCTGGGGTCATGTGATCACTTTTTGTGACCTTCTGACAAGCAAAGTCAATGGGAAGCCAGATTCATTTAACAACCATGTTACTAACTTAACAATTGTTGCAAGAAAGATCATAAAATGGGGCAAAACTCACTTAACAAAGGTCTCACTTAGCAACAGAAATTTTGGGCTCAGTTGTGGTGTAAGTCAAGGACTACCTGTAATGTCAAAGAGAGATATCTAGTGGTGTCCTGATGGATCACCACTTAAGTATGAGTCAGCAGTGTGCTGCAAAAAAAGTCAATGCAGTCCTAGGTTGCATCAACAGAGGAATAGCATCAAGATCACAGGAAGTGATGGTACCACTCTACACCGCAATATTGAGACCACATTTAGAATACTGTGTCCAATTCTGGTCAGCACAATACCAAAAAAATGCTGAGACCCTAGAAAGAGTGCAGAGAAGAGCAATAAAGGGGCTGGAGGCTAAATCATACAATGACAGTTAAAGGAACTTGATATGTTTATCCCAACAAAGAGAAGGCTTAGGGGAGACATGATAGCCATTTTCAAATACTTGAAGAGATATCACAGGGAAAAAAGGATCAATTTATTCTCCATAGCACCTGACAACAGGGCAAGAAGCAATCAGTGGGAGTTCATCAGAGGGAGATCTAACTTGGAACTAAGAAGGAATTTCCTGATAATGAGAATGATTAATCAATGGAATAATTTGCCTCCAAGAATTGTGAGTCCTACATTACTGGAGATTTTCAAGAAACGATTGGACAACCATTCATCCAGAATGAAATCAAGAGTCCTATCCCGGGCAGAAAGTGTGACTAGGAGAACTCCAAGGTCCCTTCCAGCTCTATGATTCTATGATTTATGAATATTCTGGGAGAACAGCATTTGAAAACACTATATTCCCACCAACTAGTGACTCTATTCTAAGATAATTACAGATGGCACAAAACAATTCAGTTTTGCACATTAAATAGGTTAAGTAAAAGAAAGAAAATACTTCATTAAAATGTTAAGTGAATAGATTTGGGTATTATAATATGACAAAAAAAAAACAGTTTTAGGGTGCATTATCATTGTGCATTCCTAAAGCACAACTTTATGATAGTGACTGTTGTAAATGAAACTAAATCATAATGCAATAATCTATCACATTTTCATAATCTGTCACATTTTCATCCCAAAGAATCTGTCTATGAAGTTACTTCAGAAGGGCACTAAATGCTATTGAGAGTCATAAAGATTAACAAGGTCACACTTCTTCCATCTGTCTCCTGGACAATAACCCATCAAAGCATGCATGTATAAGTAAGTAAGTAAGTAAATAAGTAAATACGTAAATACATAAAATTATGTACAATAACCCATCAAAGCATGCATGTATTAATAAATAAATAAATGTACCTCAACTTGAAAACAAATTCGGGTGATTGTGAACTGCATATCTATTTCAATTTAACCCATGCAGATTTGCTTCATTTATATGTATGCCCATATGAAGGAATTTCTTTCAAATTCCCTTTATTTCTTTCTAGCTACTTGAATACACTAAATTATAAAACACAGAAGTTGGAAAAGTTGGATTAAAGGCTGACTTAATTTAAATGATTTAAAAGTTATTCCATGTGGATTTGGCATACTGTATCATGGTCCAAGAGCAAGCTAGTCTATCTACAAAATTTAGCACTGCTAATATAGAAATAATTTGCTCTATTAGTAATTCAGGATGGTATGAGATTAAAAAGTCAAAGCAGATTATGAAAAATTCTTAGAAGAGATTGCACTGGAAAATATTTAGTAAATGTACTTTATTATTTAGAATTACCTTAATAGGTGGGTGCTGAGTATGGCAAAAAGCATTAATCTTCTTCTGCAATGACATCTTCATCTCAGTTAATATGACACACTTAAAAAAAAAAGTCCAAAGGTAAATCTTAGATAACACAAGGTTGACTATAACCTGTAACTTATAGACCAACAAATGTATTAGATAATCCAGTTTCTTTTATCTACACCAAATAAATGTTTCTAACATTCATTTACTATAATATGAAAAAATGTTTATGATGTAAGAGTCTAACACCTCAGCTAGCTATGTCAGAAATACTTTAATATACTTTTCACTTCTGCAATGAATTATTCTTTCTTTATTTTAATAATTCATCATATAGTTATTTCTTAGACTTGTGCTTCTACCTTCTTTACCTGATCCTATTCTGTAATCTGATTCTTACCAATTAAAATGCCCAATGCCATATTTATATTTAAAAAAAATTGTAAGAAAGCTAGAGACTTGGGCTCCTCTGACTGAAACTGATTCTACTCACCTCATGTCAAGGGACTAAACAGCTCTTTCAATTATTCTGAGCTCTTCCCATAGTATTTGTTACATTAAAAGCAACCTAAATTTTGTGCATGTATTATTTATAACACAATCATAACCATTAAGATTGACTAAGGAAGGTTCAAATACCATTTTAAATAATTGACCCTAAAAAATGCTAAAAAACCCAATGCACAGGGGAAGCAACACATAAATTAATATAAGCCTACTGAATATCTAAGATCCAGCAGTAAAGCAGTAAAGACCTAAACTAAAGACCACCAAGCTCCAGCTAATAAGGAAACCTGGCAATGTAACTATTTGCACACTATTTTAATTCTTATCTAAATGATGCACAAAATAGTAGTCAGATATAAATGAAAATTTCTAAACTAAGCAGAATCCAGAAGGTTTTATAGCAATCAAAGATTATTTCAAGAAGAAATAATAGGAACATAGGATCATCAACATACAAATCCTACCCTTTAATGCTTATGTTATTTGATTCAAGCCTGTGTGTGCAATTTCTGCATCATGACATAATGGCACAAATTTCATTATATGTTATCCTTCCTGAGGGATCTTATGGCAGAATCCACCACAAATCTACATAAACATACACATGCATAAACCGAGACATACCTATAATCATTTAAATTCAATGAGACACTTAAAAATGATCCTTCTGAGGAGATAATATCTGCCATATTTAGGATAAATCAGAATGTAGTTTTAATTCTAAAGTGCTTTACAAAATACACATCACAATGTATACACTCATGAAAGCGTGACAGGACTTGCAGTCTCTATATTTCCACTAGACATGTAAATCAAATCATTTCCAAATCCTTTGCACAAAATGCTCCGATGAGGAGGAAGTCACCTTCCATTTGTACATAGATTTGAATACTCAGAAATAATAGTTCTCCCTCTTGCTTCTTTTTATTACTTTCAAGAATTTAAAGAAATATTTATCTTCCTTTTCCTTCTTAGCCCAACTTCTCAAGTATTTGAAAAACTGAGAAAAGATTAGATTCTCACTGTCTAAGTGGGCTTTTCCTTAAAAGCAGCAAAAGGAATTGCCAGTTTTAAATGCCTTCAATTTATAGAAATATTTCACTGCCGTTTTCAAGTCTTTATGTACAAAGCAGGAGTTTGGGACAGGAGTCAGTATTGTAGGAATCAAGGCTAATTAAATAGAAGATGTTTCAAAAAGGTACCACATACCTGATATTGTTTCAAAAAAGAAATATCAGTGATTTCATTTAATGGATCAGTTGATGACATCACTTGGACATATGGATTCAGCTCTGCAATGTGATGCTGTGCTGCTTCAGCTCTGAAGTGCATGTAATAATTGTATTATTAATAGATGTGACATGTACGTTCTACCCTGCCTTCTGATGCATCTGCTTGATCAAGTTTTCAAGTTCAGCTCTATAGACATATTTGCAATAAATAATTATATCACCATATAATCCAATCCCTGTTAATATTTCAACAAGGACAAAAACCCGATTAGCACTCATTCACATTACAAAAACCTTCCTAATTGAAGCAATTAGTTATTTAGAATACTACATTAACTCAGTAAAGATAATAGTAAATTTCAGAAATATATAATATATAATTTGATTAAATTATACCCAAATGAATATTATCAGGACTTTCTGGTTGGTTACTTGTTTACTGATCTAAATTTGAATTAGCAAGGTGAAATTATACTTATCTTCAAAGATTCAGTTACATTATGTATTTTAATGATCATTTACAGAAAAAGTTTTTTAAATTGATTTTACCAGATTATCCTCTAAAACTGTTTCCATTTATCAACAAGACCTTAACACTCCTTTTCTTGGAATCAAACAGTACCTATGATATCTCTCCTGTGACTGATCTGTTTTTCAATTAACCTCTGGAAGAGAAGTTGCTTTCTTGTTTTCCAGAACATGCTGTTTGCCAAAAACATGCTGTTAACTAACAAGTCTCCATTTTTTTTTACCTTAATAAGTTGTTACTTGTTTTCACTTTCAATGTACCTCACATCTTGCTGCTAGATGCTTCACAAGGCAAACAGCTGTGCTACTATGTGGCTTTCTTCATGGATTTATATTATCGATCTATGTGTTCTTTTCCTATTCTTCAAGAATAAAATCTAAGCAACTAGTGTTCCATTTCATTTTTATTAAACAACACCAAATCAAGATGAGCCTTCCAAGCATCAGGAGAAAGATTGGGGAGTTAGATCCCACCCCCACTGTTGGGGGGGTTGAAGAATTTTTTAAATTCTCACCATTGGATCTCTGTATTTTTTTAATTTACAAAATATCTGGACTTTATTTCTATTGAATCTTTCTTATAACTTTGGACTGAAATATAGAAGAAAAGGAGTTCTGGGTTAGATGTCGTGGCGTTATGGGCACAGGAAAATGGGGCTCCATTTTCTATGTCCGATTTCACTCTGCTGGGAACCCTAAAAAAAGTCTAAAGTCGCCCCGGAGAGGCGACGGAGGGGACCCTCGTTGATCACGGAGGGTGACGGCCCTTCCATTTGATCTGAGGAACTCTTCAAACCAGTAGGAGAAAGATTGGCTGCATTTATGTGGCCACCGACAACCCAAGCCACCGACAACCCAAGATAAGCACTAATTAGCAACCTCTGAACAACGCGGATGGAACTGGATGAGAACGTAATCCTCTCTTTATAATTTTAAAACTTCTTCCTGGAAAAAAGAATTCCCAAAGCAAAGAATACCCCCCATATGATAGAGAGAAGGATTAATATCTGCTCCGTTCTCTCAGGAAAAGAGAAGCGGCAAATAACTTTCCTTGGAGGGAAATTAGAGAAAACTACAAGATTAATTTGCATGGATCACCCTGCCGCCGCCGCCGCTTGGAAAAGGCCTCTGCCCCATGGATCTAGGGCTACACAGCGATTTCACGTGCGCCCCCACGACTGATCCAGGCAGCAGAAGCCTGGACTCGCATCCATGGCTGTGGGGCAATTTTGTGGCACTTCAGGAGCCTGGATAGGCAGTGGGGATGGCGCGAAATCGCTATGCAGCCCTAGATCCGTGTGGCAGAGGCCTTTTGCAGGCCTCTGGAGCCTGGATTGGGCCGCTGGTGCATTGCACAATTGCCCCGTGGCCATAGATGCGAGCTCCAGAGACTTCGAAAAGGCCTCTGCTGCCCAGATCGGCTGGGGGGGGGGGCGCGAAATCGCTCCAAGGCTTACCTGGACTCGTGCTGCAGCTGCCTCTACCATCCAGCTCAGGTCCGCCCAGCTCTTGCAGCTTCTCCGACTCTTCAGTGCAGAGAGAAAGAGAGCAAGAGCGCAGGAGCACATGGAGAGGGGACAAGGAGCCTGGTCCCGCCTCCTCTGGGGCAATGGCGCACATGCCCACAGGGACGGCTCCATGTGCCACCTGTGGCAAGCGTGCCATAGGTTCGCCAGCACGGCAATAAACTATTCTGAACTGGCTGGCCTGTTACAAATATTGACTGAATTTTAGTTTCAAGAACTATCAAGAAATATTAAGAAACTAGGAAAGTTGCTTCTGGACTATATTTCTTTGGAAGAAACATGGATAATCAACAAGAAAATGTAAATGGACTTCAGAAAGAAATTCTTTCCATGTTGAAATCAATTCAAGAGACAATTGTTTTAAATTATGAGACTAAAAATAATTTAAGTAACATAAATGAGCAACTCTCCAACTTAAACTTACAAACAAAAAACGTTCAGAAAATGACCATAAAGAATGAACTAGCAACTCAGAAACCAGAAGAAAAAATAGAGGAAACTGATATAAAGATGGAGGATTCGAAAGAAGAAACTAACAGATAGGTACAGATAAATAAAAATTTGGAAGACCCAGATATAATATAGGAAATGGGAAAGACATTTTATTTTTCAAGACTTCAGAACATATTTGAGGACAAGGAAGAAGAATTGATAGAATGGATGACAGAGCTGTTAGGAGAAATGCTGAAAACTGGGGAACAAGAAACTAAAAGAGAAACTGAAGGAGAAAGAAAATGGAGGCTGTTTAATGAATATAAATGGATTAAGCGTTTTTACAAAAACACTTTAAATAAATTGTCTTTTTTATTCCAAATAATATATACAGAACCAGAGGAAGAAATACCTGGTGACTAAATGCACTGACTTGCAAAGTTATTTGGCAAAGGAAGAAAGCTAGAGTAAGACTGAAGAAAATAGAAGTCCTGACTAATTAGATGAGTATTATACCATCTAATGGATGTTTGAATATGATTAAAAGAATAGACAATTGTTAGAAATAAAAGGACCATTATAAATTAGAAGGATGTGATTTGTAACTAGGATAACATAATTTTCTATAACATGAGAAATTTGAAAATACTAAGAGAGTCACTATAAGGGAAGCTTTTAGTTACCCAAATGTAATTAATTACATTTTAATAATTACAAAGTTATTTTGAATATTGATGGGAAATTAAAATTGAAAAAAAAGAGAAAAAACAGGATACGGATTGAATAATGGAATTTTGATTGCAAATACATTTGAGATATGTTTTGGCTAGAGAAGATATTATAAATTGATATTATTGACACTATGTATAACATTAGAAACATGTGATGAAGAGGTTTATATTTAATTGTATAGTATTAATAGCAGTAAGAATTATATTTGTATAGTGTGGAAAAATGATTATTCTTGGGAGAGAACCAGGGAAATACTGGATGGTGTAGTATTGGATATTTTGAGTGAAAGTGAATATGTACCACTGAATGATAAAGGAAACCAGACATCGAGTTGTTTATTAAGTACTTATGATTGTAAAATTTGAAATTAATATTTATTTTTAAAAAATGAAATATAGAGGAAAACATATTTTCTTTGTTCTTTGTTCTCTGATCAGGTTTCACAGATTAAAATGACTGAACAGTGGCTGAAAGGAGAATGGGAGAATATGTAGCTTCTAGCCATTTAAAAACTTTAATGAGCTGATAACAATTTTGCAAAATATCTTAGGGCATGGAATTTTGATTAAAGATACACAAAAGACCAAAGAGACAGCCTCCTAGCTGGAGAAATAATAAAGTAGATTTAATCTGTTGCTCCAAAGCTTAAGTCTGCATATTCTTACAATATCAGGAATCTGATAGGGAAAGTGACAAATTCTGGATGGATTTATTACAGTTAAGTTATTTGGGTTTTGACTGGATGGTAGACTTATTCTGGAGACTGAATCTATTATACTTAATTAAACAACAATTTATAAGAGATGGCATTAAAAAGCAAATGTGGATATTCGATCCAGGACAAATTATTTATAACTTTGGGGATGACTTGAGATAGATGCCATATGAATGGCATCTTATCTATGAGTGGATTACAGTAAGAGTTTGTTAACAGAGAGTTTTGAAACTTTAATTTTGCTTTATTTTAGTGTTATTATTCTTCCTGCAAACTATTTTGTCACTAATATAACATATAGAAGACAGGTCAATAATTTAATAGCTAATTTAGATTTAATAGTTTAAAGAGGACCTGTTTCGCAAGGGGTGGAACTAATGCTGTAATAATGTATTAATCAGTGATGTATTAATGTATTAATCAGTATTCAACCAGAAGGGATAATATACGTATAGGTGGTGGGGATCTTTTGATGCACCTTTTTTAAATGTTTTGATTGTTTTGTGGTTTTGTCTTTTTTTTTCTTTTTGGGGGATTATTTGTATTGCCTTGAACTATATATATATATGGATAAAGGATACAGGACATCCCTTTTTTCTAAACTTTGATTCTGATATAATTTATTTTAATGAAATATTTCATGAATAAAGTTATGAATACTTTTTTCCAGCAAAAAAATTGGCTATACTATGTTACTGTAAATTAGTAAATACTATACACCAGATATTTCTATTTAAAAAACATAAATTACTATAACTCACTGCATCCTACACACCATCAGAGAATGTAGTGTATAAATTTTACCCACAGTTTGGAAATATGATCTCATTGATATTTTTCAGTAGATATAAAAATGTAACTTGAATAGAGCTCATACAAAAATTGCAATAATTTTGAAGACTCGACCATGATGTGTATTTTTAAACATAACTGTAAAATCTGTCAACATAGTTACCATATATTTGCTCACAATATTTTAAATATTGTACAGACCTGTTCCTTACATTTAGAACATCATCTTCACGAGCAAAGAAGTTTGTTCCTAAATCCCATGTCTTGCATTGTTTCGTATCATGGATAGTGAGAGCCTTGAAATAGTATTAGAAGAAAGGAATAAAGTATATTTGAAATAGCAGTGATACAAACATCATAAATATATACATTATCACTCATCTGTCACATCTATGAATTACAAGTAGTCCTTGACTTACAACCGGTCACTTAATGACCATTCAAAGTTATGAGGTATTCAAAAAAGTTACTCACAATCCATTCTCAAAGTTACTACTGCTACAACACCTCTGAAGTCACATGATCACATTTCAGGCACTTGGCAACCAGCCTGCATTTATGACTGGTTGCAGTGTCCCATGGTCACATGATCATGTTTTGCAACTTTTTTGCCATTTTTGGCAAACAGCATTTGGGATTCAGACTTAAGACTAGGTGATTTGCTTAATGACCATGATGATTTATTTAACAACCTTTGAAAAAATAATCATGGTGACTCGCCTTATGACCATAATTTATGACCAAAATTTTGAGTTCAATTATGGTAAAATCAAATATCTTTATTACATTTTTTGATCAGCCTTTACAGTAAAAAAGAAAGATAATTTGACATAGTAATTCATTACTGAGAAAGGGTAAAAATCAATAGGATAATTAAACATCATATCTAAGTAAGTTTTGCACAGTTTTGTAACTTGATGATATTTGACCACCTGATATGTGGAAGTGGAGTTAGAAACCCTTAAAAAATAGTAAACATAAAATTTATCAGTGTGACTTTTGTATTTAGAAATTACTGGGATGATCAAAACACCATATGAAGACATAAACAAGAGTTTCTACTTCCTTGGATCCACAAGGACACTGTCTCTGCAAATAAGGAGTCCCATGAAATCTTCTCACCAGTAGATTAGATGGGAGGGCATCAAAATGAGCTCTGGAAAAGGCCTGTTTATATTTCTTTAGGATTAGATTCTACAGATATCCCAAATGATGATTAAGTTGTAAGTCAAGGACTACTTGTAATTCATAGAAGGCATACATCTGTCTAATGTTTGACGATGGAATTTGGGGGCACTAGCGATAATATTTTGACAATCAATGTCCCTGATTATCTCTTTTATTGTTGATTCGCCCTTCTCCAGACTTAATTTGCCTAAATATTCAGGAGAGAGGCTAAGACTACAAGGTTCTGCTATACAGATACAGTACTAGTGAGATTGGTAGCTATCTGACAATAGTAAGGCATCAAGTCTGTAGGTTCAAATATCGTTCTATATCCTGAGATTAGAATCTTTAACACTTAGCAATTCACTTCAAGCCTCAATATTACACAGAGGATGTGTTTTTGATATACCAAAGGAAATTTAACTGAATGGCTTCATAAATTTGTATATGGGCGAAGTTGTATCCCATATAATAGTTGGGCAATTATTTTAGCCATAAACAATTTTATTGCTGCTGGAAGTAATTTGTCCCCTGTTGCTTATGAAATGTAATTATTGCTTGCATGCTCTTTTGGGCAGTAGCAGTAGCATAATTTACCTGGACTGTTCATTTCCTTGAAGCCTGAAATACTATGCCCTAGTACAGTGGTTCTCAACCTGTGGGTCGGGACCCCATTTGGGGTCGATCGACCATTTCACGGGGGTCGCCAAGCAAGGCTGTCCGCCATTTTTTTCCCCTTTTCCGGCGGGTGCCTTACCTCCCTTGGGCTGGGCCAGCTGGTGGTCGGCCTGCTCCGTCTCTGCCGCTTGCCAGCTATGCCTCGGCCGGCGCAGGGGGCGGAACCACGCATGCGCGGTGCTCCCGGGCAGGGAAAGTCCTCGACTTACAACCGGTTGGGTAGTCCTCGACTTACGACCGGTTTAGTCCTCGACTTACGACTGGTTTAGTCCTCGACTTACGACCGGTTTAGTCCTCGACTTACGACCGGTTGGGGGTCGCGGCATTAAAAAGGTTGAGAACCACTGCCCTAGTATTTAAAACATTTGACCTGCTCTAATTCATGGGAATCAATTGTCCACTTAAGTTTTTGTCTTTTGTTAGGGAAAACTAGAACTTTAGATTTATCATAATTGATTATTAATTCTTCTCATCGCAGTAACATGCCATGGTTCTCAGTGCCCACCTCATGCCAGGAGAAAACAAGGAGAGAAGAGCTGCTTTGCCAGCGTAAAATAAAATTTGGAGATATCTGTTAATTTAGGTACATGGATATCGGCTCTCTGGAGAGTTTTAATTAGAGAGTGCTTAGCTTAGAGAGTTAAAGAGTTAAAAACCAATGCTGCTAAAATACATTTTTGCTTTCATGTCCTTGACAGTGCATAAAGTGTAGAAGGTCCCCTTCTTGCTTATTATCCTTTAGTTTTAAAATAGTTTAGTGGTTTTATTTAATATCTATTAGCAATTTTAGTTCCCTATACTAGATTTTAGTAATTTTTAGAACTTTAGAATCAAGATTAGCTGGCCTTCTATCGGCTGAATCCAACATATGCTAATAGTACATGGCAGCAATGGCTACATAATAGGGATGAAAAAGAATTGTCTTCGTAAGTTGAACACTACCTGTATTAAGTTTGTTATACATCTAAACTATAAATGCTTTTCTTCTTGTTGATATTTATGCATTACATTATCTAGAAGCATCCAAATAGTTACTGATGTTGTGGATCTAAGGCAATCCATAGGTTTCTATAACCAACTTGCTGGAATTGGTCATCAGTATTGTATGATCAAAGAAGAATCACAGAACTTGCTGAATAGCTATTACACTAAAAGTTCTGCTAAAATTACACGAATTAAAGTTCAGAGACTTGAGAAATATTCCATCCTCAAAATGGCAATTTATTTTATCATCAAAATTTTACTTCACAAAGAATTAAAAAGCAGTTTTCTCTGTGGTCTACCTAGGAACCTAAATAACTGAATATTCTTTACAAAGACAGAACTTATGTTTTGCTTTTAAAGAACCACTAGTACCAAAACTCTTGCATAACCAAACAAAAAGCGCTTCAGAAAATTAATCTCTAATAGGTGATTTTGAACAAGTAATGCTATTTTCATGGTTCCGACAAATGAAACCCTTCAAAACAACTTCGAGGCATTGTTTACCTTAAAGAATCTTTATTTTGAGTAGCATAATATCGGCACTGCATAATCGAAGCCAAAAACTGAATTCTCCTCTCCTGAGCACATATTATCAAAGCACAATTCTCTCCTTCAATTAACGGTCATAAATCACATTCCCCAATTAGCTTGAAGCACGGGCCTCCTCTCCAGTTCTCCAACCCACCAATTCCTTATCAGCTCTGGTTACAATAATCTTGTTTCTCACGCTAGGTCTAGTGTTGTTATGTCTGCTGGACTCTCGTTCACATCCCCCCTCCCAGCATCATCGAACTCTAAAAGCAAAAGGTAAAAGATGGCTACATTTCCCTTTGTTGTCAATGCAAAAACATTCGATGTTAGCAGCGTTGACATCCACCCCCCCTTAAAAAAAGGATAAATCCTATAATATAAATAAAAGCACAGTTAGGGATTGCCTCTCAGTTTGTTAGGGTGTTTCTTATAAAACCTGTTAATGAGTCTATCAGCTTTCACATCGCTAGACTTCACCCAAGTGGCTTCAGACAACAAATATCCCTTCCATTGTACTAAATACTGCAATTTCTCTTTAAAAATTCTAAAATCAAGAATACGCTTTATTTCATAGTGAGCCTGTCCTGCCACCACGAGGGGCCCGAGTGCCTTCTTAGAGGGAGGTCTTAAAGTGGAACCCCGATAAGGTTTCAACAGGCTGCAATGGAAAACAGGGTGAATTTTTCCTAAGAGCTTAGGGAGTTTTAATTCCACTATGACTGGGTTAATAAACTTTACAATGGGGAAAGGTCCCAAGAACTTTGGCCCTAATTTCTTACTACGTAATTTGAGCCGTAAATATTTAGTCGACAGGTAAACCTTTTACCCAACTTGGAATGTTCGATGAAAAGCCCTTTTTTATCCGCCTGCTTTTTATATATCTCACAAGCCTTTTTTAAAGCATTTTTTGTGAAACCAGTGCTGCTGTGAACAGAGTTATTGTAAGCCACCTCTGCGAAAGGGAGGAGGTCAGTCCAGTTAGTTTGTTGGTAGCTGACATAGCCTCTAAGATATTGTTCCACCACTGAGTTCGCGAATTCAGCCGCCCCATCAGTAGACAGATGAAAAGCAGATGATAGACCTTGAGATGAGCCAATTAGCTTAAGAAAACTTCTCCAAAACCTAGCTGTGAACTGCACCCCCCTATCCGAGATTATTCGTTTAGGTGTGCCATGCAGCCGGTAGATGTGTTTCAAAAACATTTTGGTCAGTCATTGGGCAGATTGGAGTCCTTTGCAGG
This sequence comes from Protobothrops mucrosquamatus, assembly GCF_001527695.2. Classification (NCBI taxonomy): domain Eukaryota; kingdom Metazoa; phylum Chordata; class Lepidosauria; order Squamata; family Viperidae; genus Protobothrops; species Protobothrops mucrosquamatus. The sequence continues at coordinate 541,351 of NW_015386659.1, read as the reverse complement.
TGATGAAGTGAGCCTGCTTTGAGAACAAATCTATCACAGTCCAAATGACTGTATTTCCTCTACTTTCAGGTAGATCTACTATAAAATCCATCGCAATTTCTTCTCATGGTTGGGAAGGGTCTGCCACTGGTTGCAACAGCTCAGGGGGTTTCCTGGAATTCTTTTCATGGTGGCACATACAGCACAACTCCTGAAATAGCTTTCTACATCCCATTTCAATCCCGGCCACCAAAATTGCCAGCAGATGAGGTGTAGTGTTTTTAAATATCCAAAGTGTCCAGCCTGTTTTATGTCATGGCCATATTGGAGAGCGTTAAGGTGGAGGGTCTCTGACAAATATAACTTTCCCCCCTTGATTGTCCTTGGTCAACGAGGAGTTCTTGTTTCATTTTCTTTGCCCCAGGGTCATCAGGAATAGGGGCTCTTGAAGGTAGGACTCTGCGTGGCATGAGTTGAGAGGCTGTTTGTGGATTGGAGATAATTGCCTCACTAACCTCTTCATGCTGGCTTTTGTACTGGGGCAGTCTGGATAGAGCATCAACTAAGAAGTTTTTTCCTCCCGGTATGTAAAGTGAAATTAAAACAGTTAAAGTACTGCGCCCAACGCATTTGTTTTGGGGACAATTTGCAGGGAGTTTTCAGTGCTTCTAGATTTTTGTGATCAGTCCATACTTCGAATGGCACCTTGCTCCCTTCTAGATAGTGTCTCCAGTTTAATAGAGCCCAGCAGATTGCAAAAGCCTCTTTTTCCCACACAGCCCACCTCCTCTCACACTCACGTGAATTTTTTCGACGTGTAGACGCAGGGTTGTAGGGTCCCACTCTGGTTCTTTTGTAGTAGTTCAGCTCCAATGGCCACGTCGCTGGCATCGGCTTGAATTACAAAGGGCTTCCCTGGGCAGGGATATTTTAAGACCGGTTCAACAGCAAATAGTCTTATTAAGTTCTCAAACGCGGTCTGACAGTTCATAGTCCATGCTAGTGGTTGGCCCGGTCGCGGCTTTCCTCCCTCTTTGCCTGTTTTTAGTAATTGCGTAATGGGTAGGGCAATTTCAGCAAAAGGGGATGAATTGATGGTAGAAGTTGGCAAATCCTAGGAAGCTTTGGAGCTGTTTGCGAGTCTTTGGAAGCTGCCATTCAATTACGGCTTTCACTTTAGTCAAGTCCATTTCAATGCCCTCGCTGGAAATTCTGTAGCCAAGATAATCTAATCGGGTCTGATGAAACTCACACTTTGATAGTTTGACATAAAGTTTGGCATTTAACAATTTCTTTAACATTTCTCTCACTAGTTTTACGTGGTCAGTCATATTCATGCTGTATATCAGGATGTCATCAAGATACACCAGAACCGGACTTCCGGTGGCGAGGCTTCGCCGAAGGAGGCTTTTTTCTTAGCCTCCCGCCCGGGACTGTGTCAAAGCTGTCAAAACAGCGCGGATCAGCTGTTTTGCGGCTCGGAACTTTCTCCCCGGGCGAAGGGGAGAAAGTGAGTTCGGTCTGGATAGGGGTTGAGTTCCCTAGTCCCCCCAGGAACGATCCTGGGGGGATGAAGGGGTTGAACTCCCCCGGAGTCCGGACCTCTCTCCGCAGCTCGGAGTGCCTTCGCTCTTCGGAGCGAAGCTAGACGTCGCTGCCACTGCTGTTACTTTGTATCTGCTTGTGAGTAACTTTTAAACAGACGGAACCAGACAGGGGATTTTTACTTTAGTTAAATTGTGACTTTAACTCAAAGATTTTACTGGGATTTTTGCTATTTGTTATGAGTGAAAGTGAGAAGAAAATGGCCGCGGAAGCGTTCTTTCTTTGCAACAAAAGGAAAACTTTCACTCTTCTTCCGGTTGTGGAATGAGACATTTTAAAGGATTTTAAAGATTTCTTTTTACCTTCGGCTTTGGAAAGTTTTAGTCGCAATGACTCTTTTGGATCACTGAAGTGATATTTAAAGAAGTTTGGAGAATGGTTTTTAAATGGCTGTGGAACTGAGAAAGAAAGAGAGAAATTTTTTTACTTTTCTTCTGGTTGCTGAGTGAAATCTACTGAAAATGCCTCTATCTTCAATTACAAATAATTTACAGGATGTTTTGATGCAAGCAGTTAAGCAATATAGTGTGGAAGTTAAAGATCTTTGGGTTAAGAAATTGGAAAAATCATATGAAACTGTGGCATTTGCTCTCCAGAGGTTTATAGTTCCAGATTGTTCAGAGCAACGGGTGGATAAATTATGTGAAGAGGTTGAAGAAGATGTTATGGAAACACCCCAAAATGATATGCTATATTGTAGAGATTTGGAAAATGATAAGCTTGGAAAGCAGGGAAAGGAAGCTGTAACAGATTTGGCTATGGTCCTGGTGTACCTCCCTGGTGGAATTTTGAGAAAAAAAAGTTTATATAGAATTAATTTACGGGTCGTGCATCAGAGACAACCAGCTGAAGATGTTGCTGTTCGTGTTTTTGGAAGAAGCTTACAGGCTTATTATCTGCAGAAATTTCGGACACGTTATAAAATGTAAAAGGCAGAAGACTCATCGACTCTGAAGGTTGATTTGGTATCAGTGATGTGAAAAAGAATGGGAAGCCGGGGGGAGATGCAAAATGGAAGAGCTGGGACAGATTAATAAGAAATGTTCTTGAAGCTTATATCTTTAAAATTTTGGACTAATAATATAAATAAGAAGAATGTTTTCGAAGTCCTTGGATTTGTAGAGTGAAGAGACCCAGGTGGATAAACTTATATGAATGTTTTGAAAGTTTTTTTTTAATTTTATTTAGGTTTTTGATTTGGAAAACTTTGGATTAGTAATATTATGGTTTGAATTTGTTATAGGAGATTAGATTATTAATGATATATAATTATATTATTCTAAAGGATTTATATTGTTTTAAGAAGTTAAAGATTGTATTTAATGGGTTTAAGATATTCGAATGATTATAAGAGATTTAAGAGAAAATTTATATAAGATGTTTTATAGATAATATTTAGATTTTTAAAAAACAAAAAAACTGTTTTGTATGTATAAATAATTTTATAGGTTTTTGTATATGTTTGGAGACTGGAATGTTGCTGTTGATTCAATGAAAGATAAGATGATTTCCTCGAAAGTATTGACTTAAGAGTGAAGAAAGTGAAGGAAAAAATTAAGTGCAAAATTTAAGAGAAAATTTATATAAGTTGTTTTACACATAATATTTAGATCTTTAAAAATTGTTTTGTATGTATTTTAGTTTATAGCTTAAATGTTGGTTTTATTAGAGTTAAAGTACGTAAATTTTGATTGTATTATGTTTGTTTAGTTAAATTGTAATTTAGATATGGAATGGGAGGTGCTTTAATCCTGTATTTGGTTCCGGGAAGTCCAGGGGGGGAGGGGGGAAAGGGATTTTTTATGTATAGTTATATTTTGGTATACTAGAATGGTAGTGAGATATAATGTGCTTATTGAAGAAAGGAGGCTCAGTCGGCCTCCAGGACCACATCTGAAAGAGGAGGAGAGAAGGAGGGGGGATGTATAGGGTAGAGTTGTTGAGAGGGTGGAGAGGAAGGAAGGAGGAAGAAGGAAGGAGTAGGGAAGTAGGTAGAAGAGAGGGTGAATGTGGTCCTGAGAGGTTGCTGAGCATCTTAGAATAGAAGGTTTTTAGTTTGTTTTTTTATTATTAATGTATGCCATAATTGTATACTTGTTTATTTTAAAAATGAATAAAAATTTGTTTATAAAAAGAAGAAGAAAAAATAAAAATAAATAAATAATGTAAAAAAAAAAAAAGATACACCAGAACCCTTTGTATAAATGGCCATGTAGAACCTGATTAATCAGCTGCATGAAGACAGCTGGAACTGTAGTCCAAACGGCATGACTTTAAATTGATAGTTCCCCATGGGACAGTTAAAAGCAGTCTTCCACTCATTCCCCTCCTTTATCCTCACCCGATAATATGCCTCTCTCAGGTCTAACTTAGTGAAGACACTCCCCTTTGCCAGATGGGTTAGTAAGTCCTTCAGGAGGGAGAGGGGGTATTTATTTTTCACACTCACTGTGTTCAGACCCTTATAATCCATGCAGAGACAAAGCAACCTGTCTTTTTTTTTCTTTAAACAACAATGGGGCTCCCACAGTAGACGTGGCCCGTTCAATGAATCTCCTCGCTAAGTTTTTGTCCATATAATGCTGCATCTCCTCCATTTCAAGGGGGGACATAGCATACATCCTCGGTCGTGGGAGTTTGGCTCCCGATAACAATTCGATGGAGCAGTCATTGGGTCGGTGGGGAGGCAGACAGTCACATTCTTTCTCACTAAATGCCTCCGCTAGGTCCCAGTACTCGCTGGGGATAAGTGGATCGCTTGGTTATGATAAGGTAGTCATGTGCACTAGCTCGTTGGGTGAGATAAAGTCTCCTGTAACATCCATCGAGTTAAGGGGGGGCTTGGGTCCTATGGGTAATCTTACAGTCCTCATTCCCTTCTCCCATCAGATAAATGGCTTCCATTTGTCCAACCAGGTTAGCCCTAGGATCACAGCCTCGGTCATTTTTGGGGCCACCATGAAACGAATGAACTCCCAATGCTCACCTATTTCTAAGCGTAGGGGTTCAGTCAATTGCGTGACTAAAGTTCCTCCCATTAGGGAGCCATCAGCTTGCACATACCTCACAGGTTTGGAGAGCAGCTTTGCTCGTATACCCATTTTCAGGGCAAGTGACAAGCTGATAACGCACCAGGAGCATCCGGAGTCAACTAGTATTTTTAAATCTACCTGTGCCCCCGTCTTAGGAATTATGAGTTTGGCAGGTAGTGAAAAAGATGGGACGTGTCAACTGACCATCGAGTCATTCTCTCCTTCATCGTCGCTGTCATAGGAGAGTAGAGAGGCGGGAGGTCCGGCTTGGGTCTCCTGCATGGGGGACGTGACTTGGGCAATGCGTTCCTGTATGATCCAGTTGGAATTCTCTTTCGTTGGCTGCTGGGCTGATTTCTTCTTCGCTGGTGGTCCCGGTCTATTCTGCTGCTAGGGGTAAGGGACTGGGCAATTCGCTGCTTGGTGTTCCTGCTGTCTGCATCTGAAACACTTGATTGATGGCCCAGCAGGTGATCTGGGATTCTCAGTAGTCATAATGGTTGGAGGATTTTGTGGGGGGTGGGTGGCTGTTGTTTGGGTTGATTTGGCCTCAACTCGGCTTCTTGGGGGGATGGCTTCTGATAGCAGGTGAGCTAAACATCTAGTCTTACTGCTGCCTGGTACCACTCTTGCAGCTGATCAGGGACTGCTCGATTGCTACAAGCCTGGGAGAGGTGGTCATCTAGTCCCTCCCTGAATTGATGGACTAGAGATTGCTCGGGCCACCTCTCTATTCTGCCAGCTATCTTGCGAAACTCTCGTGCGTATTCTAGGGCAGGCCTGCTGGCTTCTTTTATTTTGTGGATTTGCTCCTCTGCTTTAAGGGCAATGGATGGATCCTCGAACCTTGCTCTCAGTCCTAGGAGGAAGAGATGGGGGGCTTCTAACTTGGGTTCTTGCTCATTATATAAATTGTTCAGCCACTCGGATGTTTCTCCTTCTAAGCTGGACGCAATCACGTCGACCATAGCGGCTGAGTTCGGGTAGAAATAGGCACAGCAGTTCAAGTGAGAACGCACCTGATTAAAAACATCAGCTTCTCTGGGTCCCTGTCGAAGGTGGCTCTAAGAGTTAGCGTCATCAGTGGTTGCTGGCCTCCCCACTGTGGGTGTTGCATTCCCAGCTGTTGCTGGCCCCCCCCACAATGGCTGCCACATTCCCAATTGTTGCAAGCCTCCCAACCGTTGTTGTGTGCCCGGGGGTTGACACCCCCCTACTGTTGTTGCATTGCCGGTGGTTGTGGCACTCCCAATTGCTGTATGACCCCCACCAGTCTCAGCGGCTGCTGTAGTGGCACTCCCAGCTGCTGCGGGCCTCCCAGCAGTTGCTGCATGGGTGGGGGCCACTGCCATTCCCACTGCTATTGGCCTACAGGGGTTTGTGGTGCCCTCAGTTGCTGCAGGTCCTCCTGAGTCCCGGAGGCGGTTGTTGCTAGATCTCCATCGGTTGTGGGCCCCCCCCAGCGGTTGCTGCACGTTCAAGGGGGGCTGCCAGTCCCATGCTGCTGCAGCATTCCCAGTGATTGCTGACCCCTTGGCAGCTGCATCATCCATGGTTGTTGCAAGATCCCCATTTGCTGCTGCACTTTCAGGGGCTGTGGCCATCCCCAATCTGACTACTTCACCACCAGCAACTGCTGGCTTCCCAGCTGGAGAGGCTGTAACATTTCCCATTGTTCTGCAGGACCCGGGCTGGGTGGCTTCGCGGATTGGGAGGCTGCCCAAACTGCACAGAGGGTCTGGGGGTCTCCCTTGGTAAGAGTTGATAGCCGCCTCTCCAATCACCATGATCACTTGCATGTGGGGAGCGGGAAGGTTGTTCTCCACTCTTCACTTCTAACTCCTCAAATCTCTCCACCAGCTTCTCCACTGACTGGCTACATGCTGCGGACAGGTACTTCCACTCACCCGAGTCCTCAGTGGTAGACGGTTTTGTGGTTCTCCACCGGTATGGGGAACGTTGAGGTGCGGGAGTCCCTTCGTAGCAGCTCAGCCCCATCTGCCTTTGAAGCACTTGAGGTTGGCAAGGCCATCTCGAGGTGTCTGGAGTCTTTGCTGGGTAAGGTCCATTTTGACGACCAGATCAGCTGTCCTCACGGCTTGGGCTTTGCCCCCAGCTGGGAGGCCTGAAAAAGTTCCTTCTCCATCGGCGCGCTGGCTGTCGCTCCCCCCTCTGGGGTAGCAGCCGCTGCCGGGGTGCTGGTTTCAGGCGTTCTCTCTTTCTCCATGCTGAGATCTTTCCCAAATTTTTGTTAGCTTATCCCTCCTTTCCTGGGACAGCGACTGGGGCTCGGGACCAAAGATAGTTAGAAAAAAGTTGGAGTTTTTGGCTTAATGTCATGGTTCCGACAGATGACTCTTCAAAAGAACTTTGAGGCATTGTTTACCTTAAAGAATCTTTATTTTGAGTAGCATAATATCGGCACTGCATAATCGAAGCCAAAAACTGAATTCCCCTCTCCTGAGCACATATTATCAAAGCACAATTCTCTCCTTCAATTAACGGTATAAATCACATTCCCCAATTAGCCTGAAGCGCAGGCCTCCACTCCAGTTCTCCAACCCGCCAGTTCCTTATCAGCTCTGGTTACAATAACCTTGTTTCTCACGCTAGGTCTAGTGTTATGTCTAGCTGAACTCTCGTTCACATCCCCCCTCCCAGCATCATCTAACTCTAAAAGCAAAAGGTAAAAAGATGGCTACATTTCCCTTTGTTGTCAATGCAAAAACATTCAATGTTAGCAGCATTGACAGCTATATTTCTTGAGTTTACACCTAGAAATAAAAAGAACTTGTAAAAAGATCATAGTAAAAAGTGTGGAAAAGAAATTCCACTCCAATACACATTGACATAAAATGAACAGATTTTTAGAAAAAGAAAACGCCACTACCAAAATCTGATGAAACCTGCTAGATGTTTAACTACTACTCATACTGTCCTTATTCAGTTTTGGATAATCTATTGTTTATTTTATTTTCATATCTCTCCTTCTCTTACTATGAATACCTAATCAAGGCACATTACATAATAGTTGGAAAACATTCATTAATTCTCACCAGGGGAACAGTCAACAGTCCTGACATTAATTAATCTTCTCTGACATATCAATATCAAGAATACTTCCTAAGGGTTGAGCAGACTTCTCCAGCACTGTTTATATCAGGGAATATATGTGTCTGTTGTTTGCAGATTGTTGCATAGCAGTTGCATTTATATGTCTGCAAATGTTTGTTCTGGGTAGGGGGCACTCAAACAGCAAAACAGAACAGGAAGTTTGATCAGCCAATCAGCATCCTGGATGCATATTTCCGCACAATGTGTAGTTGAGATTTGGAAAGTGTTTGCATCACTTGTCTGGAGCTATCAGCAATCTACACTTAACCACATCCCCTTCGCAGTGTAGATATGTCACTATGCTACATGCAGTTGCAGACAATTCTAAATCAGCCTTCATACGACTTATAGATTTTCTAGTAATATTTATCAGCATCTCAGAATCAAGATTTTTTTTTTTAATATTTTGCTAGCATTTGTGTGAAATTCACGACAGTCTCATTAGTTTTTTAGGAAGCATTAGTGAATACTTTAAAATAAAAATATACTAAATATTTATTCTTAAAAATTAGAACATGTCTTTCTTCTTACCTTTATTCCTGCAAGAACTATGTTCTTAGCTGAAAGGAAAAGTGAACAGTTATATGTTTTTAGTAAATATTAACCACTTATAACTATATACTGTACTTATTCCTCCACTAAAGATAACCCTGAATTTAAGTAAATTCTCTTATCAAAAGAAAACATAAAGTACATGTATAGTATAGATAAACATCCTATGCAATGTTCCTCATATTGTCAGCCTAAGGTTGCCAGCTCCAGCAGAAATTTGTACTGAAGATGTGCCTCTCCCAATCAATGTGTGCATGTGTTATACCTCTATGCATACAGATCTGCTAAAAGCCAACTTTCAAACAAAAATAGTACAAAGGAAAACTATATTAATAACTACATCTTAAATGAAAAACATAAAGTAAGATGGCTAATTTATAAACTTAACTGATGCTCATCTATTTATACCAACATTCAGATAACAAAATAAGAAAAGTAGAAATATAATAGGAAAATGAGTGAAAATGTTGGGATATTTCCTTTAAACATTAGGGCTTAAAGGATCCAATAAATAGGACTAGAATCAGTAAATTTTTAAGATTATTATTTTTTTTTTGCAGAATGGATACAGTCATCTTATTTAAAGCCAATATAGATATTATGATAGAAAAGATTTTAAAAGATACAGAGGAAGATTGACTTTTATTAAAGAGAAAGTTGGTAATAAAATTTCAATACTGTCTTTTATATATGTACTAAATCAGAACCAAATGGGATTTATACAAAAAAAGACAACCTTGAATACATCTGGGAGAATTTTATTCTAGGAGACTATTTACATATTGATGGATAACTATGTAATCATCATAAAAGTAAAAGAAATGTTAATATTTAACAGTTTGGGGGCTATGAGGTCATTGATATTTGGGGAATTATACATCCACCAGCAAAGGCTTATTATTCAGGTAGGTACCAATCTAATTTAAGAATTGATTATATATGACTTTAAAAATATTTTTGAATCAATTCACCTAGGAAGAGATTTATCAATATATATTTCAGCTCACATTTCAGTGATTTTGGAGTTTACTCTGAATGAAGCCATACAATTCATTCATTTTTGACATTTCAATTCTATATGACTACATAATTTACAAGTGGGAAAAAAAACTCAGAATTTCACATTGTTTTAGAGAAAACAACGCCAAACAAATAACATGAGATGTCATGAAGGCAGTGGTAAGAATTGAATGCATATGTCAAAGAAGTAGGATTACAAAGAAGTTTATACAGATGATGAATGGATTGTATTTAGAAAAACTAGGAATATATGGATAAAGTATAAAAAAACAGGATCATTTGTTATATTAACAACAAAAGGAGAAAAGAACTTGACATTCTAGAAACTGACAAAATAACAAACCAAATTTTATTTTTGAAGCATACATATTACCAGTTTAACAATAAGATCTCAATACTGGCATATACTGTAAGCTTTAAAGGGTAAAAGAAATGTTATATGGAAAGGTTGTGTGTGTGTGTGTGTGTGTGTGTGTGTGTGTGTGTCAGACCATTACTAGTATTACAAATATTAGTAAAACATTTATCAAAATTTTAAAAGAATTATATATCTCTTATGTAAGAGTCTACAATAGAAAAAATTATTTAGATAAATTGAATTTTCAAGAATTATCTTTATTGGACACTAATAATTTGTATCTCTGTTTCCCAAATTAAATGTGGACAAGATTTTAAAAGTATTAAAAATAGAAACTCTCCAAGTCTAGGTAGATTAACAGGTGAATAAGGTATTCAAGGTCTACTTATACTTAAATTCTTCTCATTTAGCAATGCATTGCATCAGAAATCTTCAATTAACTAGGCACAATTTTAAAATAATTCCAATTCTTAAGCTAGGTAACGATCTGCTAGAATTATCTTCTTACCTTGATTGCAAATTATTATTAAGCTGTTAGCCAAACATATCAAATTTATTACAAGAAAAAATGTACTTTGATCAATCAAGTTTCATTCAAAAATGAAATATATTTAGAATTAGAATATTGATAAATATTATATACCCTTACAAAATTATATTACTGTGTTCATTAGATATGTTCAAAGATCTTGATTATATGGAAGGACTATTTTTAAAACAAACTTTTAAATGATATGTTTGGTAACTGTTTTATCAAAATAAATCAGATTTATAGTACCATCAATGCTTACATAAAAATTAAAAATATCCATTCAAAACACTTTCTAATTTCAAAATGTACCAAACACAGCTATTTATTATTGCCTCTGTTATTTAACCTTGTTACATAAACATTAGCAATAGCTTTCTGTAGTAATAAATAAAGTCATTAATTACATTCATAAAGAGTTCTAATACTTTAAATATACTAAAGGGAAAGGGAAAAGTTTCCCCAGCTCAGTCATGCCCAACTTTAGGGGGCAGTGCTCATTTCTGTCTCCTAGCCAAGGGAGCCAGCATTGTTTGAAGATATTTCCATGGTCATGTGGCTGGCATGACTATATGCTGAGGTACTTAGAACACTATTATCTTCCCACCAAAATGATACCTATTTATCTACTAGCTGTTATATTGGCAGGAGCTGGGGCAAGTAACAGGAGCTCACCCTGTCATGCGTCTTTGGCTCTTGAAAGTCTATCAGTTTTCTAGCTAACAAGTTCAATGTCTTTAAGCGCTGAGACATTGTGCCCCCTTAAATATACTAGTGGAATACAAATCCTTATAATATTTAATTAAACTAGAATTAGAATTAACAAATTATTTATTTAATAAACACTCTATTCCTATGAGGAAGAAAAATGTTAAAAGAATAAGAACTTGAAGTAAGGCAAAAATTTATATGATTTGAACAGAAAACATACAGGTAGTCCTTAAGTTATGATGGCAATTGAGACTCAGAATTCTGTTGTTAAGCAACACAGTCAAAAATTTTGATGTCATGTGACTGTGTTACTTAAACATGATAGCAATTCTAGCAGTCCAGGTTACCATGCCTTATATGAATACTTTTTCCAAACTCTCAGCAGTGCAATCCTTAAAATATGAGATTTAAAAGCCCGATCAACTTTCTTATCAAAAAATAAATAAGCATGCCATCCATAATATAAGTCCCAACCCTCAAGTATCAAAATGTCTCTATTAGTTAAGTTAATCCAATCACTAATCCAGGTTAATACCACTGCTTCATAATATAATTTTAAATTAGGGGCTTTAAGTCCCCCTCTTTCCCGTGCATCTTGCAAAATTTTAAATTTTACCCTAGGTTTTTTCCCCTGCCATATGAACCTATTGATACCTCTTTGCCATTCTTCCAAATTTGAATCCTTTTTTAAAATAGGTA
>NW_015386659.1:482601-529461 GCF_001527695.2 Protobothrops mucrosquamatus | reverse complement strand
TCTTGCATAGATCAGCCCATGCACCGTCTTGCATAGATCAGCCCATGATATTGACAGCCCTTTTGCTAGTAAATAAATAATGCAGCAAGATGTGGGTTGAAAAGCAGGGAGGTGGGAAGACGAAGCAAAAGATCAGGGGATGCTATGTAGTCTCTGAATAAAGGGGTTCCCTGCATCAGATCAGAGCATGAAACACTCCTGGCTGTGGAATTCTGGGAGTTGAAGTCCACATGCCTTAAAATTATCAAGGTTGAGAAAGACTGCTAGGGTCACTGTGGCTTCTACAGGACATCTAGAATTAATGAAATGCAGGACAATTACCTTGGACTATTAATGCCAAATAAATAAAAAATGTTAGTTGTGAAGCCAATTCTCCTTCAGAAAACTGAAAGAGAAGATACTTACCTACATATATTTTCTTCCAGGGCATGTTAAATGTTACAAAGAGGCTTTCTTTGCCAGTTTGTGTACAATAAAGAGTGCAGTATATTTACGTACAGATGCTTCACATAAATTTTAATGTAACCATGGGATTTTCTTTCCTTAATGACCATTCCTTACCACCAATCAAGATGTGCTCAGTTTATAGTGGGGAGATCATCGTGTTCTTCTGCTGCATTAGTCCACAATCAGGAGAGAGCCTCCTCAGCTCAGCTCCTGTCTCTTTAACTTCCAGCAATTCCCCCCCCTTCCTCCCTCCGCATCTATTTTTAGCTCGCCTCTTGATGATAGCATCCATTTCTTTCCTTCTTGCCCCCGCCCGTCCCCTTTTTCCCTCCCTCCACTCAATGGTGCTTTCTACACAGGGAAGGTCAGCCGACTGAGCATGCCTGAATGTTGGTCGGCAGCTCCAGAGGCTGGGATGCACGCTCGGCTAATCCCATTCACTGGGAGAGGGCTGTTGCACACGCGCGCGCTCTGACTGGCTGCCGGGGCTGAGCCAGCGGCTGTGCCGGCTTGGCAAGTAAGTTTCTTGGTTTCTTTCCCTCCCTCCGTCTTCCTTTCGGTCCCTGAAGTCGCAGGGGCGGGGCGGGGGGTCTGTAGCAGCTACCCAAAGCAGCAGAGGCTTCAGGCGTGGATGGAAGGTAGCAGGGAGCTGGCTGCTCCACAGGGATGGAAACAAAGCCCGGGATTTGCGCACGCCTTCAGTTTCCTTCCCCGGGATAGTTTCAGCAAGCTTGGAAAGTCCTTTTTGGAGGCTCGCTTGCCACCCTATCACCATGTTCTGGGCTTTTCCTTCCCTCCGCTTAGGTTGGAGGACTTACTAATATTTCATTGACGCGCAAAGCTTCGTCTCTGGCTCGTTCTGTGCGCTCGCGTGACGAATACTTCTATCTAATTTTGGTTCTCTGGCAACTTTGCTAGTTTTCTTGCAAGAGGGCATCTGAGCGCAAGGGAAAAAGCGAAGGTCAGGGCGGAAGGAACGGAGAAGAGGCGGCCGGAGAGACTGGTGAAGGGGGAGGCCGGCTGCAAAATTACAAGAAGTGCTGGCGGCCGCGGGGTGTTTTTTAGCTGCTGGGCCGGCTAAAAAAAATGGAAGGAAATGCAGGCAGGGTGTTCTGGGGCCGCTGGGGTGTCTGGTGGCCAAGCAGAGGAAGCTCAGCGGCAGGACAGAGACAAAACTTGCCACTTTTACTTCTTCTCTCTCGCTTTCTGCCGCTTGTCCTCTGTCTCACTTCTGCCATGTGGACCAAAACCAAAACTTCCTTTTATATAGGAAAAAGCTGCGCATGCGCAAAGAGGAGGGAGGCAGGAACGGCTCTGCATGCCACCTGTGGCACTTTCGAAAGCCAATAAGAGGGAAAGGAAAAGGGTAAAAAAAAATGGCGGACTGCGTTGTTTGGTGACCCCCATGAAATGGTCGTTCGACCCCAAATGGGGTCGCGACCCACAGGTTGAGAACCGCTGATGTAGATCATTAAACAAGGATTGCTATTTCTGACTTTCTCCTGGCTGCCTTATTGACTTTGTTTATGCAAAACCAGCAAGGAACATTGGAAAGTGCAATCATGTGACTTCAGATCATTTTGATATTGTAACTGCAGCAGCACAATGACATGAAAGCAGGAACACTGCAACAGCTGGAACTCCAACCATCATTATAAGTCTACCTCATTCATCACCATCATAACATTGAACAATGACTGAACAAATGGTCATAACCTGAGGACTACCTGCACATTTGTTGCTCACTATATTGGATAAGAACTCACATATATCCTCCCAGATTGCTCTTTTTTGTCCCTTTATATGTGCTATTTATTCTGCTTGTAGTTGAATTCTGATTTTTTTACTTACAAGTAATTAATATCATTCTATTGTTATTGCACTTTTATCATTATAGCTTTATATTCTATAACTGTTATTATAAATCTGATTTTTATACATTGTTGTCAATACACATACATACACATACTCACACACACGCACACACTAATTAGCATATGAAATAATTGATAAAAAAAATAGAAGAATACAACCCCGATCAAAACAATTTAACCAGGACACAAATCATGAAGCTAATCCGATACTGCCAACATACCTTCTTCACATTCAAAAGGGAAATGTATGAGCAAAAAAAAAAAAAAGGGACATCCATGGCATCCCCATTATCAAGAATCATTGCAGAAACTGTCCTGCACAAACTAGAACACTATGCATTTCAAAACTATACACCTACAGTAAATTTTGGTGCCACTATGTGGATGACACATTTGTCATCATCAAAAGAAATGTATTAAAAGATTTTCATATGCTACTGAACTCCATCTCCCCAGACATAAAATTCTCAATGGAGGAAGAAATGGTTAGACAATTACCGTTTTTACATGTCCTCATCAACAGGCAGAAAGATAGAAACCACAGTTTATCGCAAGGCCACTAACACTCCACACATTCTTAGTTTCAATAGTAAGCATACACTGTCACACAAAAAGAGATGCACCAGAACATTATATGGCAGAGTGAGAACTCACTGTAGTACCCCTCAAACTAAACAACTGGAGAGAAGGTAACTAAATGAACAATTCAGGCATAATGGGTACCCATAAGCATATATTACAAGAAGCCTGTGCAAAAAGCAAAGGAGAGAAAAGAAAGAAGGTAAAAGTCCAACTATATGGTACACCCTGCCATACACCAAAAACATTTCAGAAGCAGTAGAACACAGCTGCCGAGATCTGCAAGTGGGTATCGCACACTGCCCAGAGGCTACCATATGAAGACAAATTATGCACTGTAAGATCACGTGGAGATACCTTCAATAGAATCTATTGAATCCCCTGCATGGATTGCCCCTGTGACTGTGTAGGACAAACGGGGAGGAAGTTAACCTCCAGATTGCAAGAACACAAGTAAATGGTCAGACAAGGACACCCTAACTCATTGGTAGCCTCACAGTATAACAGCGGTTCTCAACCTGTGAGTCGCGACCCCTTTGGGGGTCGAACGACCTTTCACAGGGGTTGCCTAAGACCATAGGAAAACACATATTTCTGATGGTCTTAGGAACAGAGATACACTCGGCTCTAGCTCCGTTCCCCTTTCCTAAATAAAGACGTTTTTCGCCTCCTTGGATTGGCTCGCAGCTCCCTACTCCAGCTTCTTCAAGGCTAAAAGGAGAGAGAGAGAGAGAGAGAGAGAGAGAGAGAGAGAGAGAGAGAGAGAGAGAGAGAGAGAGAGAGAGAGAGCCTTTTTCCCGGTGCAGGCAACAGAGTCTCGTCTTCTACGCATGTGCACCTTTTTCCTCCCTTCCCTGAAAAAGCTGTTTTGCGCCTGCGTGCTCGGGAGAACCTCTGGCCTGGAGACTGTGTGAGTGATGGGGTTGGGAGAGAAGGGGGGCTCGTTTTGGGGTGGGAGCGGCTCCCTATTTTCCTTGCAGCTTCAAGCTGGAGGACCGGAATAACTAAGATTAGGACGGGGCTTCATGCTACTGATGGGAAAGAAGTTAGGCGGTGCGGGGTGGTCGTATATACAGATTCTTTTGCGGGCAAGCCCACGAGTTTGTGCGAGGCTCACTTCTAAGCCCCAGCAAATGATTTTAGCACTGCAGCCTTAATCTCGAGAAGGCTTCCTTTGCACCGCAACCTCGGGCGTGGAAAATCAGGGCGATCAGCTTGAGTAGAATTGCAGCCTTTTGATGCGATTTTAAGTAACTTTACTTACAAATATGGCTGTTGCATTTTATAGGACATCATTCGTGCGGAAGTATCTTTACGATTTCGAATATAAACCTTCCAAAGATCAGAAGACTGGTATCTTGTCTTTGTTTGCTGAGCAATAAGTCCCGGGATCAGCAGAATTTCGAAATAAGATTACATACGTAGATGGCATTAAGCCCATTACATTCAGGAGTATTAAACCAGCTCAGGCTTGGGGGTCAGTGTTCGGAATTACAGCAATTTCTATCCTTTACTGAAACAAAGTCCTCCGGGTTTCATGGAGGTTTCTCCCAAATAAATGTGTAGAGGAAATTTGCAGATCGGGCAAAAAGTAATAATGCTTTATTTTAAAATTCGGAATTTGGAGAACTGGAGAGGATAGGCAACTCTCTTCTTTATCCTGATACACTTTTTGCCTTGGCTGGAGGGTATCTTTTTTTTCTTTGAAGACCTTAATGTAGTTCCAGTTCCCAGGCTTGAAGTTGTTGCAACTTCAAGTTGTTGCAAGCCTAATCTGGATCCTGTAGCAAGCAAATTTAGTGACTGCTTTGGCTCTGGGATGACCTATTACCCATTTTGAAAAGAAGATTCACAAAAGAAGATGGATAAGAAACTTTCCCTCCTTCTTCCTGGTAGTAGTTTAGGCACCCATGACCAATGATTTTATCAGAAAGAGGCAACAAAGAGACTAGGGCAGCAAGTGACAGTTATACTTGGATTGCCAAGAGTAGCTAGTCAAACATGAAGGACAAAGAACCTGAATCTGCTTTTTTTCCTTAAAGCTACAGTAATATAAAAATAGCAAAATTAACAAACAGGAATATCAAATTTTGATAACAAGAACATTCTTGTGGATATGTTAAGCATGATCATCTTCAGCAGATGTATCCAGTATGAGGTGTAATGATAATGTGAATGACTCTTGCTAAGATTTCATCTGCATGCTTCAGTTTTAAAATTCTAACAGATACTGCATGAGATTTGCCCATGTTTTCTTTTCTAATTTTACAACCAATCCTTGTTTTAATGACCTTTGCAGGTTTGTAAAGCAAAGGAAAGCTGAAATAAGATAAGAACAGTTGTGATTTTACTTAGCAACCACTTTGCTTAATGAACAAATTGCTGGTCCTATTTGTGGTTGCTAAATGAGGACTAACCTGTACCATTGTAGAAAACAATTTTAGAATCTTAGTCATGTCCACAGATTCAAAGAGTCATGGCTCAGTGCTTAGATTTACTTTGTGGATATCTCACTTTTTCTCTCAAGGCAACAGAGTTTAAAAGAAGATTCTCTTTAAAAGAAGTTAAGAAGATTTAAAAGTATGAGACATAAATTTATGAAAATGAAAAGATGACATGAAGAGGCAAATGTTAGCATTTAACTCCGGTTACAAATTGCTCATAATTAGTTATCAAAATGTTTGAAGGGCTGCAATCAGAAAGGACCATTTTGTCATATGTGATGAATTTACAAAAATGACACCTTTCTGGAATAAAATATTTAAAAAAGCCAAAATACTAAGTAAACCAACAATTGATTTTAATAATGATCTCTATAAATCAATCCATCAGATAAACTAAATGTCAGCAAGAGGCACTACCTACTAGAAGAGACTACAACAGCCGTCTATTATTTTACTACAAACCATGCAATATTGTCTGGTTATTCTTATTCTATTATCATCTGTATTTATCAGTCATGCTCTAATACTTCTACTGTATAGAGGGCTAAAAATTTTAGGAAGTTGTAATTATATCTCTACAAAATATATGGCTAACTCAAATAGTATTCTGTATTATAAGCATCCTTCCCAAAAATTCATAAAGCTTCTTCCCCAGATAATGAGAACCTTTGTAATTCATATTGAGTGATTTTCATGATGCAATAGTTCTATATTTATTATATTCCAATTAGTAAAAAATATAAGTTTAGCCTACTGCACAATAAATGCAATAAATTATTTCCCACTGAAAAATAAACATAGTAAAAAAATTATGTTGTTTATATTTTATTTGATTCTATAGGTTCTGGACAGTTAAAAAAATTCTATTCACTTACCAATTTCCACTCCAAGCCCGCCCATTCCACTTAGGAATACATGAGACTGAGCCATCTTGTGCATTGCTGTATCTCCAAGAACATATCTCTGCCGACTACATGCAAGTATTAAAAGAAAATCATAAATAATTATAATCAACAGCATAAAGTAATGCAATTTGCAGAACTTTTCACTTTTGACAAACTTCACAGAAGAGGAAAAATTAATTTGATCTCAAGAAATAACTTTTTACAAATTTTGGATTTTGGATATTATGTAATTTCTCAATGAAATTAATATATCATCCTATAATAATTTCAAATGAACTTAATCATAACCCAGCAAAGTGCTGCAGCTGCCAAAAAAGCCAATCCAGTCCTGGGATGCATTAATAGAAGGAAAATATCAAGATCAGAAGTGATAATATTGAGACTACCCTTGGAATACTGTGTCATGATATAAAAAGAAATGTTTTGAGATCCTAGAAAATGTGCAGAGAAGAACAACAAAGATAATGAAGAGCTTGGAGAGTAAATCATATGAATGGTTGAGGGAAGTAGTTATGTCTAGCGTATTGAAGAGAAGGATTAGGGAGGACATGATAACTATCTTCTAGTAATTGTCTTGAGGGGCTGTCACAGAGAAGAAGGAAATGACCTATTCTCCGAAGCCTCTGCGGACAAGAAGTAATGGAGATCATTAAAGAGAGATCCAGCCTAGAAATAAAGAGAAATTTTCTGACAATGAGAACAGTTAATCAATGGAATAGCTTGCCTCCCAGAGTTCTGGGAGCTCCATCACTGGAGGTTTCACTGGGATGGTGTGAGGCTGCCTTGAGCAGAGGGTTAGTCAGATCCCTTCCAGCCCTATCATTCTATGTTCTATAACAGTGATGGCAAACCTTTTAGAGACTGAGCGCCCAAACTGCAACCAAAACCCCACTTATTTATCGTTGGGTGCCGGGTGGGCGTGGCCCACTGGGTGGGCGTGGCTGTGGTCATGGCACACTGGGTGGGTGTGGCCAAGGTGGGCATGATTACCTCGATGTTGCTCGTGGGGAGGGATGCCTGTGGGGGCCGGGCAGGGTTGGGGAAGATCCAGGGGGTCTCTGGCAGGTGGGGTGGTGGGCAGGAGGCTCGTCCTGCTGGGTGAGGCGAGGCAAGGCGAGGCAGGGTGGGGGTGCCATTGTCACAGGACAAAGTGAGGCAGGGGCCGGGGCGGCTGCTGCCTGACACCATCAGCCCCTACACACAGAGGCCAGTCAGTGCATGGGTGCTGGGATGCATCTGGCCATGTGGGACCTCGGCGAGTTAGCGGGTGGCTGGTTGAAGAGGGATGGTTGCCATCTCCGGGGCATAGTGCGCGTGCCCACAGAGAGGGCTCTGAGTGCCGCCTCTGGCACATGTGCCATAGGTTCGCCACCACTATTCTATAACTTGCAAGATGCTCAAGTTTCACTAACAATTTAAGCAGTTTCTTCATTTCAGTCAAAATAGCTATGACCTACAAATAGTGGGATTCCTTGGTTGTATATCTCTGATTTTGGTCCTATGGTAATGCTTTAAAACATGGTAATTCTCAAGTGCTAAAGTCAATAAAACTAATTTAGTTTGGAGTAAGACAGCACATACATGCTCACAATCTCCTAAATACAGTTAACATATCCCAGAAAATTAGAAATTCTATGCAGAAAATTGATTATTAAAATAGAGAAAAGAGAAGTGTAAAACAATTTCTTGGCAATTTTAAGAACATTTCAAGGAAATAACATTCTTTAAACTGGGTTTAAAATACATGTTAATAAAATAAAGTTTATGATAGAAACAATCCTACCATTATATTTAAATTCATTGTTTAATCAAGGAAGCTTACTTCACATTAAAACATATTATCTATAGATTATTAAAGCAAATTAAACTTTTGTTAAAATGCTTACCTATACAAAGCATCATCAATCTCCATTGAATCTGCTGCCATTACTAAACACTTGCTTGGACTGAAAACAAAAAGACAAATAAATATTTTGCCAACAGATGACCTCCTGCAATTTATGCCATTTCCTCAACTGAGCAAATATATGAAAATGTATGAATTAAATAATTCATTGCTGAAACAAAAGTTGAAGTAACAATTAAGGCTCTGAATGCCTTTGAGAGAGTAGTTTTGCAACTCTCTCAATATGGGAGTAGGAACTAAAATTTCCTTTTAAACATGCAATATGTGTGTGTAGCAGATTATGAAGCAGTCATATAAGCTTTGAGGAAAACAAGGCTGCTTTATAGATTCAAAGAGAGATGCTCTTTGAATTCTGTTTTCCCTTTTGAATTTCTGAAAAAAGTACAGGGTACACACATCATTTCTTCTTTTCTATAATCTTCTGAATCTGAGTAGCAATTCCAAATTTCAAATTCTCCTTTATCAAAATACCTTCTATGTTGAGTTTTATCTTCACAACACTCCAAGATGGATGGCTATGGTATAGATTTACAAGAATATATATAGGATGGCAGCTGGATTTACTTTTATTGTGCCTAAAATCTGCAGACAAAAGAGTGTAGGACTGATCTGTGCAATTGCAAGAAACAAGCCAATAAATTCAGCTACTTAGACCAGGTGACTCAACCCTGGGTCACAGACCAATACAGGTCTGAGGCTTATTAGAAACCAAGCCATGTAAGCAGAGGATAAGCAAGCAAAGTTTCATCTGTGCATGTACAGGATCTAGGTTGCGTGCAAAACTATCCTCCCAGTCTGTAGAAAAATTGTCTTTCGTGAAACTGGTCCCTGGTCCCAGAAAGGTTGGGGACTGCTGCCTTAGACTACTCCAATAAATGGAGAAATCTGGTAGAAAACAACTTCCTGGTGATGGCAGTCAGCACAGCAATTATAAGAGATCCAAAAATAAACCAGTTGATCCTTGAGGAAGTAGCAAATAGCTTGCAGTTCCTGGAGAAAAAAGGAAGACATTGGAATAGAGGAGGGTAACAGAGCCAGAAGAAAACCTTAACTAGCCTGAAACAGCAATATTTTAGTAAAATCATAAACTGAATAAGGAAACTGGCAAAGAGAAACTGGGAGAAGCAGAAGCCTGCAGCCACCAGCCGAGACCCCAATGTCTTGGGGTCGAGAAGAAGGAGACGAGTGGAAAATGACTTTCATTTGCCCCCTTGAGGGCTTCCAATTCCAAGTTCTCCCCTTCATCTGCAAGGTGCCCTGCTATATAAAGAGGTCTTAATTTATTTGGATATCATTTTGATTTATACTGAAACCATGGCGGAATATGTGAAACTGGTCAGGGCTATGTGCAAGAAACTCCGGACCACCTAGCTATATGCTAAACTGTCCCAGTGCTAGTTCTACCAAAGCAAAATTGACTATCTGGGGGCATATTTCCCATGACGGGATAGAAATAGATCCCAAAAAAGTGCGGACAGTTTTGTAGTGATCTCCTCCACGCACCCACCATCATTTCAGTTCATCCCATCATTTGCCCAAATAGCCCTGCCCATCACCAACCTGCTGAATATGAAAGGTGAGGGTAAGCCTAAGCGTAGCCAACCTCTGAAATGGATGATGGAATGCCAAGCAGCATTTGAGAAACAGCAGAGCCGGTGCTAAAACACCCTGACCGAAATGCTCCTTTTGTCATCCAAGTGGACATTAGTGACGTGGCAGTAGGGGCTGTGTTGCTGCAGAAAAATGACCAGGGAGCCCTGCAGCCATGTGCTTACACCCCCAAAAAGGTGAGACTGAACAAAGGTGGGCAGTTTGGGAAAAGGAGGTGTACACGGTACATTGGGCACTCCTAACCTAGAGGCATTTCTTAGAAGGCAGCAAAGCCCCTTTTGAACCATGGATAGACCACAAAAACCTGGAAGTCCTGAAACAAGCTGTTGGGCTTAGTACTTCAACAATTTCACCCTGCGGGGGAAAGAATTTCCAAGCAAATGGTCTGTCCAGACTACCGCTATATAATAGCTCGAAGCCTGAAATTATTAGTTATCCCATCCTGGCACCTGGCAGCTCCGGTCACCACCTAGCGCAAAGGGAACTCAAAAGCCAGACGGCAGAGGACTTAAATGTGTTAAAAGCAGCACTAGAAAAAGACACATAGTTTCAAGCCCATAAAAACGAATGTATGATGCAAGATGAATTAGTCTGGGTACAAGCCAAAGTATTTGTCTCAAAAAGCTAACAAATAACGGTCTTACAAAAAAGTCACGATTTGAAACTACACTTAGCTAAATCCCTACACTTGGTTAAACATCAATTTTGGTGGTGCTCATTATAGAAGGACATAGAAAATTATGTGGCTAGTTGTCCCACCTGTGTGTCTGCAAAAAGACATCAGAAGATACTAGGGCTCCTCAGCCAGTGGCAGAACCCAAAATGCATGGAAAGAGACTTTACAGTAGAACTACCTGAAAGTTCAGAAAACGCTGTAATCTGAGTGATAACTGATCTATTTTCTAAACATGCCAAAAATCTCTCCACTTGTACCTTAGCTAAATTGTTCATGCAACATATATATAGACTGGGTCCAAAATACGTTGGCCCTTTCCCCCGTAACCATTGAACTCGAATTGCCAAAAACCCTCAGACTTATTCACCCAGAGTTTCAATTCAGCCTCCTAAAACCAGCAGTCACTTCTGCTCTACACCCAGCAACAAAAACCACCTCCTGATCCCATCATGATTGAGCAGCATTTTGAAGTCAAAGACATTTTGGATTTACACACATACCAAGGGAAAACCCAATACCTAGTGGCGTGGAAGGACTTCCCACCATCCGAAACCAAATGGGTAGATTCAAAACACATCAAGGCTTCTAGATTACTTAAGATTTTAAGAATAATTTTAATAGGAAATACAGCTCTAATATTTGGTTTTTAATTTGGTTTTATAGGGGTTTATATTTCTATTTTGTATTTGTATTTGTTTTAATATGCTGTGCACCGCCCTGAGTCCTACGGGAGAAGGGCGGTATATAAATTAAATTATTATTATTATTATTATTAAGAGGTTCCACTAACAATACCCAGAGAAACCTCATTGAACATTAACTACCATGCATTCGTATTTGTCTTTCCCCCTTCCCTTTTATGTCTTCTTTGCAGGACTAATGCCTCTGAAAATGGAAACAGTATATCAATTCTATTATCTTCAGCTTTACGCCTAGTTAATAGCCTTCTATCAACTGTTAGGAGAAAGGGGAAGGAAAGCAAATGGGCAATAAACATATATGAAGTAGAGATGGAAAATAAGGAGGGGGGGATAACCGCTTGACAAAGCCAGAAGCCCACGAAATCAGCCTGTGCTAGTCTTCAAGGCCATGTAGCTTGGAAAAGAATGTGGATTGCTCCAAACATCCCAGCGGTTCTCAAAACACCTATGTGGCTTGCCATTGGCCAAAAACAAACTGCCCAAGGGGGAAGAGCTGGGGTGAAGGGGAAAAGTTTGTAATCTTTTGCATGGGAATTTTAGCTCTAGCCAGCTTTTATTGCAACCAGCATCTTTTAGTAAAAGAACCTATCACTTCAACCAAATGGAGTTGAGAGTCTTTCTTTCCTAAGGACCTAGTTGGGGTAGGTCTGACAGATACTTTTTACAGCAGTAAAAGTATTGAAGTTAAGGTATCATCTGTCCTTTCCATTTCTTCATTTGACTGCCGGCAGTGTGCAAAGTACAGTTGGAGCTTAACATACAATACTTGAAATATGCCTTTCAAAAACATCCAATGAATTATATCCCTCTTTCAGAAATGAGATGCCTGGGCAAGCCATGATTTGAGTAAAATTGTTATATAAACAGATTATAAATTTGAGGAGCAAATGGGAGGCCATGATAATGAATGAAACAAATCATCTTAGAAAACAAAATAGAGGTAGGTCATTAATTATATCCATAAATCTCCAAGTCCTTGTAGATATGTTTATATATGTTTACTCAGAGCCTAATCAGGGAAGAGTAATATCTTACCATAGTACTATGGCTGCAGCCAACAACAACACATCAGAGATTTATTTTCTCCATTCAAAGCCTCAACCTGATAAGGGATGTACTGATATCTTATATTTGATTCAAGTTCTATGGCACAAACAACAGACTCGTGAGTCTCTGACGTCCACAAATTACATCTGATTGATTTTCTAGCAATCCAATCTAAAATTTATATTCTGGATACTTAGTTCCTTTTTATATTAATGTGCTAGCAATAAATAATATAATATTTGTGCAGGAATATAAACCATAGCGTACAAAGAAGATAGCAATGGGACAAAGAATAAGCATTCATAAATAGGTATTTTTCCATTATTTGCTGATAACTCTTATTAAGACTGAAATATTATTCAAGCTTTTATAAAGTTAGAGGAATTGAAAAATGGGTTTTATATCCTTAATTACCACCAATCCCTAAAAATTAATACCACAAATTAATACTACTTATATGGATTTAAAGAGACCATTCTGTATCTATTAACATTAACCTGCTTTAATTGTTACATATTTTTGTTAACTCGCTTTACCCACTATTGCAGTCTAATTACTCCATTCAATGCTACACTGCTTCAACTATCACATCCAGAAGCCAAAAACAAATAGACAACTAATTTGCTATAAATATTATCATTTTAATGCTTTTTAGATAAGACCATTCTCTAATCCTATGTTGCTAAAATCCTCTGTTGAACAACTTGGTTTAACTAAAAGACATCAACACTTTCAAAGATGAGATGAAGTCTCCTTTTAACTTAGATTATTTTCTTTTGTGCCCCCCCCCCACTGTTATCTCGTCATCTCTACCATTCCTTATGTTTCTTCTTTTTTTACTATCTTGTCTTTCATGTTTTAAATAATTTGTTGGGACTTGGTGGTACCTAGATTCAATATTATAATAATAAAGGTTAGATTAGATATTAGAAAATTCGTGGTACTAAGTATGACAGTGATAATCTTCGGGAATACAGAAAAATAAAATAGACTCATAAATCTTCACACAATTGATCTGAATAGGCTTAATCGAATGATGTCTTTCCATTGGAAGAATGGCATCACTCTGCAATATGGATTTTTCTTTCATAACCACGTGCAATGTTTCAGTCTGAACAAGACTCTCTAGCGAAAATCTGGAGTGCACGTTTGGTCAAAGCTGGAAGGGAATGACAGTTAAGGTCAGCGCTGTGGCGCACGCGTTAATCCATTCATGCTCTGCCGATTACTGTCCAATATTCCCATATCTGGATGGAGTGCTTCTCTGCCTGAGCATCGTTATGGGCGACACATAGCACTGGGGCGTTTCTTTCCTTTTCCTTCCCTTCGACCGAATATCAGACTGCAAGCTCCTTGGGGGGAAAGGCCACGCAAGGCCTCAAATCCTGCGCCCCCTCATATCTCTAGCGGAATTCCCCATCAGATCTCGCGCACGCACAAACGTAGCCTGCACCCTTCATCCCATGGGAGACACGGGGAAGGCGAGATGCGAGTTTCTGCGCGTTATTTGAAGCCAACAGCCGTCAACTAAGGCCCCGAGAGCCGTCTGGCGGCCGGGCCTCTCTGGATTGCCTCACCCGAGACCGCGACGCAAAAGCGGCGACAGCTTCTTCCGCCTCTCATTGTCCTCACCCGTTGTAACCGCCCGCCTCGGCTTCCAACTGCCTCTTCCTCTTCACCGTGGTTGCTTCGAAAGAATGGCGACCACACAGGCAAACTGGCAGACACCTCAAAAAAGTGAAAAAACAGGAATTAACCTCACAGAGCCGGCACAGGCAGAGGCGGGGAGAGACAGCGGCCCTCCTCTGTCCCGGATGGAGGTGGCCGAGCCCGTCACATCACGCCGGCCAATCCTACTCCAGAGCGGGAACCCTCTTCCCTCCTCTAGCGAGCGCCCCCGGTAGCCAAGATGCGTCAACGTCGTACACCCTTCGCCACCACCAATCAGGTAACAGGGTCGCTTTTCAATCATTTCTATTATACTTCGATCTAGACTAGAGAGAAAAGTGAAGGTGTAGCAGTTCCAACCTATTCCTTTTGGAAACATTCGTAATACTACAGCGTTTTATTTGCACTCGCTCAGCAACTCTTCCGATAATCTAAAATAGAAAGTGGTTACTAGTTCGAGTTTTTTCCTCTATGCGAAAT
The DNA here is from genome assembly GCF_001527695.2 of Protobothrops mucrosquamatus. Classification (NCBI taxonomy): domain Eukaryota; kingdom Metazoa; phylum Chordata; class Lepidosauria; order Squamata; family Viperidae; genus Protobothrops; species Protobothrops mucrosquamatus. The sequence continues at coordinate 515,123 of NW_015386659.1, read as the reverse complement.
TTGGAAACATGCTCTGAATGTAGACTTAAAATTTATAGCATTGATCTAAATTATATATAAATATGATTCTTTATTAAGCTGCCCCAAGACACTTCCCTAAGATATACTATACAGAGGGTTATTTTTTGGTGCAGTGCTTAATAATATGGGGTAAACCTCGTTAGCAGTAAATGACGAGGCTTCGTGGTATCCGTAGCAGAACATCCAGATTCAGCCAGAGTTTCATTCCATACAGCATTAACCTTGTGAACTCTCAAGCTTCCTCCTTCCGTTATATATTCAAGATGGACAGTATTTAATATTTATTTGCTACGTATATGTAGGGGTGTGGGTCTATACATATGTTGTTCATAGTATGTTTAGGTGTGTGTCATGTATATGTTTCACTTTGAGAGTGGGCAACTAAATTTAATTTTTGATGTGTGCCGTTGTGCCCACGGTAAAAAAAATGTCAATAAAGCTTATCTCATCTCATCTTATCTTATCTTATCTTATCTTATCTTATCTTATCTTATCTTATCAAGAGCTAGTCATGCAAAATCCCCTTTCCCCCAAATCTTAATAACCATTTTTCCTGGTCTGGTAGGTTTTTGTGCTTTTATGCTGTAGCACGAATAGCATCTGGTTCACTGTTCCTCATATAAAGCATGGTATGGGTGAGCATAATTTGTCGTGCAGTATGGGGCTCTGAACCCTGAAAACTGTACCCTGTGTTCTAGATAATAGCATTTAAAAGAATCCAAGCAAACCTGGAAGTTTTTAAGAAGAGACTGGACAGCCATTTGTCTGAAATGGTATAGGGTTTCCTGCCTGAGCAGGAGGTTGGACTAGATGACCTCCAAGGTCCCTTTCAACTTTTTTATTATTATTATTATTATTATTATTATTATTATTATTATTATTATTACTTTGAATGCACTTTTATATTTGGTAATTTGATTTGTAAGAGCCTACATACAATCAGATATTGTTACTAAAATTTAATGAGATTTTAAACAGTTCTCTAAGTAAGAATACAAGCTGTTTTGCACAGACAAATTACTAAAATACTCTATTAGAATAAAGCAAGTTAAAATGAGCATATTCCTATTATTATACCATTTAAGATATATTAAAATAGGTTTTAAACATAATTTAATTGTATTAGAAACATTACTTTTGTATCAGATACAGTTTAATAATAGTACATACTACATATTAAGTAACACTGACATCAGTGAGAGACAAACATTGGCACTTAGAGACACACAGTAACGCATTTTCACTGCAGTATAAGGAAAACACTACTGTTCTTAGTAGATTGATATGTTGTATCAATTACATTTATATCTAGTATTACAACATTGCAAATCTTTTCCACGTAAACTTGAAAAATTCTAGTTCCTGTATAAAGTAAGCAATCTATATACTATTAACTCTTGTGTCTAATAATTCTGTTTGTAACCCTCAATTGGATGAAATGGAGTGTTGTAAGACAACAGTTTTTGAATCAAAGTACCTCAAATTGGCTAACCTACAGAACGCCAGATATATTATTTCAGTGGGATTGAAATTTGAGAAAATTGTAGCATCACCACAGTCAGTCATGGTCATGTGACTGTCATTTCCCACACTCCCTAACAGTTTCTCTCACATCAAAGGGGAAGCCAGCAGGAAGTGTAAACTCAGTGTAAACTCTGCCCTTATTTCCTGCCAGTTTCCAATAAGCAAAGTCTTTGCTTGTGGGAAGCTAGCAGGGAGTGTCAGCAGTAGGGAGGCTGGCAGGGAAGATTGCAAGTTGCTTAGGGTAAGTCTTCTCCACCTGCAAAACCTATCTAACCCTCTTGTGCAGCACCAGCCATGGTGCGCCCTTCCCATTTGCACCACGTACCCATGGGGAGGTTGCACAGGGTGCAACGGGTGCACAGAGGTAAACAAGGATGTGAGGGAGATGTGAGGGAGGTATAAAATTGTCAAATACACTGGTAGCATTGGACAATAAAGTTTTTGAACAGTTTTGCTTCTTGAAAAATGGTGATTATGATAGAATTCTTCAAACTGAACACAAATATAATTCCAGAATGATTATCATGCAGAATCTTGAGAAATATGAAATTAATTTAATCACATAAGGTTTCCAATATGCTGCATCAGTTAACAGGGTTAAAAGTGTTTTGCTGCTGATTTTCAGGATGCACTATATCTTGCTGCAGTATCCAACAATAGTCAGCCAGTATTGATGGATTCTAGTTGCCCTGATACCATTTTTCCATTGCGGCAGTGTCCTAGAGAAATCTTTCACCATGTTCATCAGTGACTATACCTAGAGTTTGGGGAAGGAAATCTGAGCATCAATGCAGAAAATGAATCTTTAGTGATATATCCTAAAGGTGCTTTTCCAAAAGGCAACTGGACTGCTGACAACCAGGTGACTGCAAAGAATGTAAATCCTTCCATTCCCCTCCAGTCAGTTTAAACGAAGAAGCTTCTTGGATGAGAAGCAAAAGTTTTTTTTTAAAAAGAAAGAAAGAAAATGGGCCCAGTTGTCTTTGAAAAAGCACCTTTGGGACAACCATGACCTGGATCGTTGGGAATCTCTGTTGACCTTCAGTAACATGTTGCACTTTATGGACTTGTATGCTGTAAGAAGTTTTCAGCCATTTGAGTGTAATTTGATGCTATGTAGTTGCCAAGAAAATTCTCACTGTCATCCTTGAATGCTTTCCAGGTGATTTTCTCTAGTGAGAGAATACAGAACAATTATGAACAATTCATTCCTACCAGTGCATGTCAACTTCCTCATTTATCAGCAGGAAGACTCAAATCCAGGGAACCCCCACTGGCACTTGCTCGACATCTGACCAACAACTTTTAACATTGATTCCCAATGGAAAGGCAAATGAGTCACTGAATGCCCAGACATAGGAAGACGTAAATGATCTAATAAAAAAAGATGCCAGGCTTGAACTACCATATCAGCAATGGACAATCCTGAATAGAATTTCCATCTCACATGGCACCTGCTGGGATTATCTGTATAAATGGAGCATAGTATCATCCCCTCAGTGTGACTGCAGGGTCCCATGTCAAACTGCAGATCACATTGTGATCAACTGTAAACTGAGGTCGTATACCTGATTTTTAAAATATTAATGATGCTGTGCTTCAATGGTTAGATGGCTTAGGCTAGGGGTGTCAAACTCGCAATGTCACGTGACATGTTGCGACATATCACAACTTTTCCCCATTGCATTGGGGTGGGCGGGGTTTCGCTTTGATCCATCCGGCCCGCAGGCTGGCAGTTTGATACCCCTGGCTTAGACATTGGTATTTCCATATAGATCTTTTTAACATTTATTTTATTGTATTTTACTAGTCTAGGTGAAATATTATTTAGTGCTCCCCATGCCCATTCCCTTACTTCCCCAATTGCCTTCTCCCTCTCTTGCATTTTATGACAGGATGCCAACAATGCTGGAGATGGCAGGCCTGACATTCTGCCCCCTGGAAAAAAGATGTTAGTCCTATAGAAAAGGAGACAAAAAGGAGAGATAGTGAGAGTTCAATGGGGTTTATCTGGAAATTTGTTGTGGAATTTGCAAAGAAATTTCGGGCTTGAATGTGTTGGGCATCCAACCATTCTGTCTCTGAGGGAGGGAAATCTTTCCACACAATTAGATATTGGCAGTGCTTTTTTTATTTTTAAAGGTGCCGGAACTCACACACGTCATACAACCCGCCTTGCCTACCCTACAAGATTCCATCCAAAAAAGGTGCCAGAACTCCGTTCTGGGCGTTCTATGAGAAAAAAAGCCCTGGATATCGGACTTCCCTCTGTGTCTGTGAGAATCCAAAATTTCTTTAATTTTGAAATGCTGCTCCCCTTCAATTAGAATGGGAGTTGTTGGTGGTTTCATTGCAGGGTGTAGGGGAGAAGTGATTGCTGGTTTTAATAGGCTACAGTTAAAGACTGGATGAACACACTTGAGAATTTTGGGTAGGTCCAATTGAACCATTACTAGATTGATGATTTTGCTGATAGGGAAAGGTCTGATGTATTTGGGACCTAGTTTTTTCTATGATGCCTAGACTGCAGATATTATGTTTTTAATGTGTTTCTCTTGCCTCTTCCAGCACTTTGCGGATTACCAGCAAGTGCTTTGAAGTTGTGTAATCCATTCTGCTAATGATGTGGTTTGTGGCTTGGCCTGAGGTAATTCGGGTATGGGTACAAAGTCCTGGCCTGCAGTGATTTTAAACAAGGTGAAGCCAGTGCTACTATTGCATTATTGTAGGCAACCTCTGTGAAGGGGAGGAGTTCAGCCCAGTTGTCTTGCTAAGAGTTAATGTACCACCTTAGGTATTGTTCCAAGATGCCATTCATACATTCACATACCCCATACATCTGGAGATGATGGGAGGAGCTAAGCCCTTGGATAGTGCCAAATAATTTTAGGAACTCCTGACAAAATGGTGAAGTGAATTGAACCACGTGATCTGAAATGATGCACTCTGGGGCTCCATAGGGTCTACAGTAGTGGCCAAAATTGTGGAAACCTTTTGGGAAAAGTAGAAATGCCATCTTTGGTTAAGTTTCCACCAATTTCTCTTCTAATTTCTCTATAACTGTAGTCTTGTTCACTTAATAATACTATTTTACATTGCTTTCTGGGCAACCAGTCAACTCTTTGCACCATTACTTTAATTTTATTATGTGGTGGGATTCAGATATGTGAACAACTGGTTCTCTGTCTGGATGCTGCTTCCGGAAGTTCATTCTGGGCCTGGGCAACAAAACATTAGCTACCGGTTCTGCTGAAGTGGGGCACACTGGCTGAATCCCACCACTGGTTCCATCCTTGATCAATCAATTTATTCCGGATTGACACCTTTGGTTCCTTTCACTCTGTCACACCCTCCCTCTTTTCCTGTGCATTCCCATGCCCATTTTCTTCCCCAATTGCCTCTCCCCTCCCTTGCATTTTATGGCAAGATTCCAGTGAAGCAAAGTATGCTGAAGATGGCAGACCTGACAATGCTGGTCCATGTGTGATATGCTATATGCTAAGTATAAATAAATAAGTATTCATGATTAGCAGCCAAAATTCCATAAGATATACTCCAAACTGTTCAGGAAGTAAAATCTTTGTTGTTCAATGTAATTATTCTGGAAACAGTCAGTGGCTCTCTTTCATCTCTAACAGAGACGTAATTTGTGAATGCACTAACGCACTACAGATGAAATTCAAAAGCCAATACAGATATTGGAAGGATGGCTTGTTGATAAAAAATCTACTCATTATCTTCTTTTAGATGAAGAGTAGTAATTCATAGTTACTAGAGAGACAGATACTGTACATAAATGAAATATGTGTTCTAATAGTCTTTTTTCATCTCAGATATCTAAAGTTATATATTTTAAATTACCAGGCTACAATGTGTAAAAACGAAATAAATTAAACACCATTAGTTTATGATAATACTTGACTATGCCATGAACTCTAGAATTCTCAATTTTTTAAAATTCATCAGTGCGTTTAAATATAACACTTCTCCAAGAGCACTAAGGAAATAATGTTTTTCACTTTTGTAGCACATCATAGATAGGGATGTATATCTGAACTAGATTGTGCAGAAACAATCAAAGAAAAAACCACAACAATGATAATAGATAGATAGCTTTATAATAGCAATAGCCAGGGCTTTTTTCTCATAGAATGTCCAGAACGGAGTTCCGGCACCTTTTTTGGATGATACCTTGTAGGGTAGGCAAGGCGGGTTGTATGACGTGCGAGTTCCAGCACCTTTTTTTGGGGGGGGGGAAAAAGCACTGGCAATAGCAATAACGCTTAGATTTATATATCGCTTCACAATGCTTTATAGCCCTCTCTAAGCAGTTTACAGAGTCAGCAAATTGTCTCAACAATCTGGCTCTTCATCTTACCAACCTCAGAAGGATGAAAGCCTAAGTCAACCTTGAGCCACTCAGCATCAAACTCCTGGATTGAACAGTGAGCTAGTCTGTACTACTGCATTCTAACCACTGCGCCACCATGGCTCTTCAGCAATAATAATAATCTTCAGTACAGTAATGGATATTGCTATTATTGACAAGATTTTCATGTAAATATTTCATATTCTCATCTTCTTCCAGTTAGATGTTTCCAGGTTTAAGAATGTTACCTCATATAACAGTAGAAGATTCATATAAAGAAGGGAAATGCACCATGACGCATCCAGCCCTTGGGCCGGCAGTTTGACACTCCTGGTCTAGAAAAAAGAAGGACTAGTGGTGCAGAGTTGTAGGTGCTTTGTCACAAGGAGTTTTTAAGAAAAGACTGGACAACCACCTATCTGAAATTGAAGGGAATATAATTTTTGATAAAAATTCTTTAATGAGTACTTAGTTAAATATCGCATAGTCTTAGTTTCTAAAGAGGCAGGAACTTGTTGTCAGGCAGAAAACTTGTCAGGTTAGGCAGTTGGGAAGCATGTGACCAAAGTGGACCTATCAACTGGGTCGATGGAGGAGGGATGTGGCATGTCATTGGGACCAGGAGGTATTTAAACCATTGCCAATTTTGATTGTGTGTGGCTTCTTGATTTTGTTAATAGAAGTCCACCAGCCTTTGCAAACGCTTTTAAATAACATTTTCTTTCAGTGACCTCCAAGTCTCTTTTTGAGTTTTGATTTGGGGTTCGTCCGGGATATCCAAATGGTCCCCGGTAAACCGAGTGGCACCATATCCAACAGAAAGGCATGCCCCGTTGATTTTAATGATTTTGGAAGAATGATGCTGCTCAGCCCAGTTTATGATGAAATTGGACTCAGGAAAAAACAATCAGTACAGATCTCAGGTCCAAAACAATGGCATGACGACGAATGGCCTCCTGAGAGAATTATACAGGTATATGGGCCAGCCACTTGGGCTGAAGATGGGATGTATGGATATAGAACTTATATGTATATGTTAAATAGGATACTAAGACTTCAAGCAGTATTAGAAATTATTACTAATGAGACAGCTGTAGCTTTGAACTTACTTGCTAAACAAAATACTCAGCTTAAGACAGCAGTATACCAAAATTATTTAGTTTTAGATTACTTATTGGCTCAAGAAGGTGGAGTGTGTTGAAAATTTAATCTGACCAATTATTGCCTACAAATAGATGATCAAGGGAAAGCAATTGAAGAAATCACTACTAAAATAAGAAAAATAGTCATGTGCCTGTTTAGACTTGGACAGGAATCATGGATACTTCTTGGTGGTCCCAACTAATGGGAGAACGGTCAAAATGGAAAATAATATTGCTATGGTTTATAGGAGCAATATTGATTCTCCCTTGTATTCTACCCGTGATGGTCAAAATAATACAATATACAACCAAATGAATGCAGGTAACCCTGGTTCAAAGGAAAGATAAAAATGGAGAAAAGATTCTAATATTGAAGCTGGATAACCTCTAAAAGTAAAGATGAGTATTGCCAAAACTTTGAATTAATTAATGAAAACATATATGAATAAAGAATTTTTTAATATAAATAGAGAAGGGGTGGATTTGAAGGGAATACAACTTTTGATAAAAATTATTTAATGAGAACTTAGTTAAATATCACATAGCCTTAGTTTCTAAAAAGGCGGAAAATTTGTTGTCAGACAGAAAACTTGATGTCAGGTTAGGTGGTTGGAAAGAATGTGACCAGAGTGGGCCTATCAACTGGTCCATGGAGGAGGGTTGTGTGTCATTAGGAACAGGAGGTATTGCCAATTTTGATCGTGTGTGGCTTCTTGATTTAGTTAATAGAAGTCCACCAGCCTTTGCAAACACTTTTAAATAAAATTTTCTTTCAGTGATCTCCAAGTCTCTTTTTGAGTTTTGATTTCTTCCCAAACAAAATGGTACAGAGTCTCCTGCTTGAGCAGGGATTGAATTAGAAGACCTCCAAGCTCTCTTCCAGCAATATTCTGATTAATTTTCATTCACAGGCAAATTTTTTAAAACCCTTCCCTTTATAAATCAATATGTATATAGAAGGAATTTGAATTGTTGGGAGTGAATAATGTGTAGAAAAGTGAATGACTATACAAACAAGAATATTTGCAGTAATAAATTCCTTTATCATTCTTTAGAAAGAAATAATATTTTCATAATAAACAGACTTAAGTCAAATTCAATTCCATTGATGTAACATTTTTGGCAGCAATGCAGAAGTGACTGCCACTCTCTTCTTCCAGAAACTTTTTCAACTTTCAGTCTGTCCTGCCATTCTCGATAGTGGTCTATCATCCAAGTACTAAACCAGGCCCAACCCTGCTTGATTTTGGAAGTCAGCCAACATTGGAAATCAGCTTCTTCGACTTTTATTTTTGAAGATTTCAGGGTGGAGGAAAGAGCAAATGTAGATGACAAAATTTTCAATAAATTGTTATAATCAAAGTATAGTATATTTATCAGGGTGGAGCTTTGAAAAGGCCAGTTCTGCAAATTTGCTAAATAAGCATAGTGTTGATTGACTGCTATGTGTGTTTTCATAAAGAAATTTCTCTATCTCCTCTTCCTAGAATGTTTTGCGGGAGAATGTCAGAAAATATTGCAGGAGTTTTGGATGTATCCTAGTACTATCACCATCAAAATTAACATTTGCTATTCCCATAGATCAGACATGTTAAACTCGTGATGTCACATGACGTTGCACAGCGTATCGGGACAGTTTTGTCATTCCCGGCAATGGGATGGCCGCAGCTTCCGGATGATGCGTCTGGTCCACGGGCCGGCAGTTTGACACACCTGCCATAGATGGAAATGCTAGTAAATTCATTATGCTTCTGATACAATAAAATAAAGAAGGAGGGTCAGGAACAAAAGCTACAACAATGCTTACATATTTCTGAATGTAAAGAAATGCTACTTTATATTAAAATCATGACGTCTTAGGTATGCCTAGCAATGAGACATTTCTGCTTCTCAGAAATAGGCCCAGAAATCTTAATATGCATCTTTCTAGAAATGAATAAATGTTTTGTGCAGCCCACTTCAAACTTACCAAGGACTGTTGTTGACATGTAGCTGCTTAATGGTTAAAGATAATATCCTGTCTTTTTAAGACTTAAACTATCTTTTACTAATGTCTTTTTGAAGGCACGGGAAAACAGAACAGTTGGAAAGTGAACAAAATTATTCAATCTATGTGAAAGCAAATTTACAATCTTTTCACTGGGAATGCACATTTTACAATAGGTGCTTTGGTTTAACAGTCCAAATATATTATTTTTTTTAAAATGTTAGTTTTATTAATGACTTATCAGATAATACAAACACTCTTATACAAAGTCATTGTCCTTTGTACCACTTGGATGCCATTTATACAGCTTCAAATATGTGCAGCTTTTTATATTTCTTACATCAAAGCCCGGTATATTTAGTAATCCAGTCTCGATAGTAAGTCACTCGTGTGTAGACGCCAGGCTTATTTGGTTTTCCACATTCATCCCCCCAGCTCACTATGCCAACAAGGTACCACATTTGTCTTGAATCAAATGTCATCAGTGGACCCCCGGAGTCACCCTAGCAGGAGAAAAATCATTTTTAGTTTGAAGCAAAAAAAAAAAAACTATTTAAAAAGCTAACATTTATATTCATTATATGTCTTTGTGACGTTAAAATGAATTTTGTGCTTTTCAACTTATTTTTTCATCACCATTTTTATACATTTCACAAAAAGCAAAAAAGCTATGTCCATAATTATCTGATGATTTTCCAACCAACCCTGAGAAAGAACCATGAATTTTGTTTGACTCAAAAGAGGCAGTGCATACCCAAGAACCATTACTTTGTATTGCGAACTGTATACATGTGAGGTACACAAGAAATGTACATGTTGTAATTTTCTATTTCTGTTAAATGAATAGACATATAGAGGCACTTAGCTAAGGTACTTTTAGGAAAGGAGATATAATAAGCTGAAGGAATAGAGAGGAATTATATATACTGACTTAAAGCATACTTTTAGAATAGCACACACTATTGTAGAATAGCATATAGCTTATGAATAACATATTATTCAATTTATATAAGGTTTACTCTTTATAAAAACTGCCTAGAGTTAGTATTTTAAAGTATAACTATGAACCAAAGTGCAGCCATGTTTAACTGAAGCATGAACTCTGTTACACACATAGCTTTTAGATGAAAAGTAGGCACTCTTATAGATAAACAAGAGAAGACATAAATCTTTTATAATTGCAATTATTCAGTTTGGGTAACAGTTCACCTTGTAGATAAGGCTATACACTTAGTTAGCAGGATGTTACAAATCATGCCATAGAAAAGGGAATGAAGATAAAATAGGAACAAAAGGGGCTTTTGATCTAATAATTGGAGGGTTTGGTAATTGTAATGGTTGTTAGGAGATCAGAAAACATGTTATCGGGTGGGCCTATCAACTGGGCTCACTTTGGAAGGATGTGGCGTGATGCATGGGATGGTATAAAAACCTATGCAAAAAATGATTCAGGTGTGGACTCTGGGATTTGCCATTTGCAAAAGCTTTAATAAAACTTGTTTTGTTTTCCAACACCCTTGGAGTTGAATTTTTATTCCTCACATATGTCATGGTTCCGATAGATGAAACCAGTAAAAGAACTTCAAGGCAAGAATTCTTCCTTAAAGAAGATTTTATTTAGGAAACAAAGTATCGGCACTTACATAGTTGAACCCAAGAATGAGATTCCCTCCTCCCAGATACAAAGTAACAAATTGCAAATCCCACCCCACAAGAGCTGTCATAAATCATGTTCCCCAATTAGCACAAAACGCGGGCTTTCCTCCCCGGCCCCTCAGCACGCCAAAACCTTATCAGAACATGTCCTTGAGTTTCCACACTTCTATATTGTTATGGCTAACAAAATTTGTAGGCTAACAAAATCCTCAGGCATTTACCCCAGCCCCTCTTCTACATCTGAACTCTAAAAGAATAAAAAGGCACATTAAAAGCAAAACTAAAAATGGCTGCTGGTTCTCAATTGTCAGAGCGACAACATCCATTGTCACAGCGTTGACATCTGCCCCCCCCCTTAACAAAAAAGTGTAATCCTGCAATTTAGACAGAAGCATAGGTTGCCCCTTGGCTTATTGGGGTGTTGGTCATAGAATTTACAGATGAGCCTATGAGCTTTCACATCATCGGATTTCACCCAAGTGGCATCTGATAATGGGTATCCCTTCCACTGTACTAAATACTGTAACTTTCCCTTAAAAATTCTAGAATCAAGTATACGTTTTACTTCGTAATGTGTTTGTCCAGCTACCACTAGGGGACCAGGTGCTTTCTTGGGAGGAGGTTGTAAAGTGAACCCCTGGAAAGGCTTTAATAAACTACAATGAAAAACAGGGTGAATTTTTCCTAGGAGTCGTGGGAGTTTCAACTCCACTGTAACTGGGTTTATGATTCTGATAATGGGGAAAGGACCTAGGTATTTTGGTCCTAATTTCTTACTAGGCAATTTGAGTCGCAGATATTTTGTGGATAAGTAAACTTTTTCCCCAACATGGAACAATCTCTGGGAAGCCCTTTTCTTATCAGCTTGTTTTTTTATAGGTCTCCAAGGCTTTCTTCAGCGCGATTTTTGTTTTGTCCCATACTTCCCCCCCACCCTGCCAGCCATTGGTCAAGAGTCTGGGAGGTAGAGGGTCCTTGAGGATACTCAGATATTGGGTTGAATTCCTTCCCCATAGCGATCTTAAAAGGCGTAAAACCAGTGCTGCTATGAACAATGTTGTTGTAAGCCACCTCAGCAAAAGGGAGGAGGTCAGTCCAGTTCGTTTGTTGATAGTCCACATAGTATCTACAAGTCCATTTGTACCCCTGTCTTGGGAACTATGAGCTTGACAGCGAGGGCAAAAGGTGGGATGGGCCGACTCACCATAGGGTCATTTTCTCCCTTGTCACTGTCGTAGGAGGCCAGAGTGGGGGTTGTTCCATCTGGAGTCTCAGCTATCTCCTGCGTAGGCGATGTGATCTGGGTGACAGGTTGTTGTGTGACCCTGCTTGACTTTTCTTTTGTTGGCAGCTGGGTGGGTTTCTTCCTCTCCAGCAGTCCTGATTTACCTTTCTGCTGGGGATATGGGATCGGACAATTCGCCGCTCGATGTCCCTGTTGGCCACATCTGAAGGACTTGATCAGCGGGCCCGTAAGTGGCTTAGGAGATTCCATAGCTATGGTTGCTGGGGTTCTCCACGGTGGTAGCCATCTAGTTTGTTCCGGCTTTGGCTCAGTTTCTGGAAGAGTTGGCTTCTTATAGCGTGCAAGCTCGATGTCTAGCTTCACTGCCATTTGGTACCACTCTTGTAGTTGATCAGGAACTCCCCGATACAGGCCTGGGATAGATGCTCATCTAGTCCCTCTTTGAAGTGATGTACCAGGAAGTGCTCTGGCTACCTCTCAATCTGACCTGCTACCCTCCAAAATTCTTGCACATATTCCAATGCAGGCCTGCTGGCTTGCTTTACTTCGTGAATGTATTTTTCGGCTTTGACAGCTATGGACTCGTCCTTGAATCTGGCTCTCAAACCTCAGATGAAGAGATGGAGGTTCCCTAGTTCAGGTGCTTGTTCATTGTACAAGTTATTTAGCCACTCAGATGCTTCCCTCTCTAAATTGGCTGTGGGGTCGGGGTAAAAATTGGCATTTCGGTTCATATGGGAACGCACTTGATTGAGGAAGAAAACCAACTTCTCTGGATCACCATCAAAAGTGGCCTTAAAAGGTGGTGCCATTATGGGTTGCTGCCCGCCTAATTGCTGTTGTCCTCCCAGCTGTGGTTGCACGTCTAACTGCTGCTGGCCCCCCAGTGGCTGCTATGTGCCTGGTGGTTGCTGTCATGCAACAGATTGCACAATCACCCCAGCTGTTGAACCAAGTCGCATTGAACCTCTACATTTAGGTCAGCTCTAAGTGCAGGTCCCTGGCTCGGGTGATGATGGTGGTGATAATCAGGGCTAAGCGACCGATGGTAGTAACGTTCAGTGCTCTCACGGTACCAATAGTGATCAGGGCTCCGATGGTATCGGTGAAGGTCTGGGCTTCGGTAGCATGGGCGTCTCTTGGGACTGTCGTAATGATTCTGCCATCTGGAGCTTTTGCGGCGGTGATGCCTGTCAAGAGACCGTGACGAACGACGCCAATCAGGGCTTCTCCGATAGCCAAGGCTGTCACGTTGTGAGTGGCGTTCTGGCCTCCTTGACACTCGATGATGGCCTGGACTGTCGCCCCATGACTGACAGTCAGGCTCTTCCTCCCCACTGGGCTTGAGGTCGATGCTGGTGACTCTGAGCATGGAGTAGCCACCCAAGCTCCGTCACTGGGGCTAAGGCTTCTTCTGGGCATAGATTGGTGCTGATCTCACCGGTCATCATGTTCACTAATGGGCAAGGAGCGGGTAATCTGTCCCTCGCTTCCCACATCTAGCCCCTCAAATGTCTCCACCAACTTCTCCACCGATTGGCTACAGACTGCAAACAGGTACTTCCACTGATCCAAATCTTCTGCCACCACCAACCTTTTTGTTCTTTTCCGTTCGGGGGAGTGTGATTCCCGTGAGGCACCCGTTTGCAACTCTGACTCAGCTATTCTTGAAGAACTCTTCCTTGATTGGACTGCCTTGGGATGCTTAAGGTCTCCACTGGGCAGGGTCCACTCTGAGGACCACAATAGCTCCTGCGTTTTGGGTCTCGATCCCACTGTCAGAGGTTCTGAATTCACTTTCTCCAATGATGGAAGGGCTTGCGCTCCCTCCGCTGAGGCAGCTGCCGTGATGCTGGTTGTCGGTGCATCTTTTTTCTCCATGCTGAATCTTCCCAGAATCTTTGTCTACCTCCCCTGATTTGGGAAGGTGACTGGAGCTCAGGATGTTAGAGTAGATAGGATTCTTGGGTTAATGTCATGGTTCCGATAGATGAAACCAGTAAAAGAACTTCAAGGCAAGAATTCTTCCTTAAAGAACATTTTATTTAGGAAACAAAGTATCGGCATTTACATAGTTGAACCCAAGAATGAGATTCCATCCTCCCAGATACAAAGTAACAGATTGCAATTCCCACCCCACAAGAGCTGTCATAAATCACATTCTCCAATTAGCATAAAACGTGGGCTTTCCTCCCCGGCCCCTCAGCCCGCCAAGCTGGCTGTGCCAAGTTGTCTCATTCCACCCTGAGTATTGCCTTATAACAACCCTGATCCACAAGCTACCTTAATTGCCAGTAAACGTCTGGGTGCAATTCAAAATCCTGATAACTACCTATAAAACCCTTTATTGGCATAGGACCAGGTTATTTGCAGAATTGCCATTCTCCCCTGGTTTTTGTCTATATGTATGACTATGCAGGATCAATGTGCTTCAGATTCCCTTGATCAAATAATGTCGCATATTGAGACCAAAGCATTATTTCTTGATCATTCTTTATTATGGCACTGTTGTCTGGAGTGGTATCTCCCCAGAGATCCATATGCTGTCAGAAATCCTTGCCATACCCCTGGCAAAAAGACACGAGTTGATGAGTTCACAGGTGGCTGGATTTAATCAAGGAATATCTGGCATGCGTTTAGGCAAGTAAACAACTATCAAAGTCAGCGCTGGGAGCAACCGCCTCCCAGCGCCTTATATTACACACCCCTCAGCCGGTCCCACTCCCCTCCCACCTAACCAGCATCCGGTAGGTGCGGTTTCAAAGTCAGCCAGGCAGGATGCGCTGCAGCCCCAGTTCCATGAGCATCCCTGCATCATCTGGCTGCACATTGGACTGCGCTGCCAGTTCTTCGGCTCCCTGCCGCTTCCCTGCACCAAACAGCTGTTCGGCGACGTGGAAATGAGCCGCTCAGCTGTCCGGTGGGATGACTATGGGGCCGACAATTGTGCTGCCACGCGCCATCCATCAACAAGCCAGGTAACAAGAGACGGTCTGATGATGTTGTTCCAGACATCATTATAAATTTAGTCTTTTTCCCAGGCCTTGAAGTAGGATGTTTATCTCTAACATAGGATTTTCTTTTTATTGTTTTCTGTTTTTTTAAGTATAAATTGCCCAGACCCATTCTTGAGTCACGCAATCTCATATCTAATTAAATATTGCTCAATAGATCAAAATGATTTTTTTTAAAAAGACTAAAAGATAAGATTAATTTTGATAGATTCAAGATAATTAGTATTCCGCAAATAGCAATTAAATCTCTAAACTGGATGAATGCTGATTCTTTTTTAGGCCACTAGTTGAGATAAGATATAATCATACCTGGCACGAATCAATTCCTCCTTCAAGATATCCAGCACATATCATTCCAGGTTTTATTGCCCCATTGTACACTTCCTTTCTATTGCAAACTTTGGAGTCTATGAGTTTTACTGTTGCTTCCTGAAGGACATTAGGCGTTTCACCTGAACAGAAATATCCAGTTATTTTCCCAGATTATTTGCATTAACACAGAAAAGGCATTAAATAACATATTCAGCACATACAATATTTGCTTGTTTGTTAAATTTATATTGCTCCTGCATTACCAGTGACTCTGGGTGGTTTACAGTGGTATAAAAGCATAAATATAAAAGCATTAAAATAACAAAACACAATATTAAATAAAGCTTAAGAACCAAGAGTATGGATGATATGATTTATCTCTCACTCAACCCACCACCTCCAGCATAACATGCCCCATCGGGGTCCCAAGCCCACCAGCACATCAATACATATTTTCACACCTTACTGTTGTCACACCCAACTTTTTAATCTAAATCTGGCTTTTTAAAATTAAGCATGTTGCCCAAACAAAGAATATCTATCATTTCTTGCTAACAATAAGTGAGTATTGCGGGAGATTATGGTCTCAAGGATGCCCAGTTTAGGGTAGTCCAACGGCTTGTGGACATAGATTTGCAATATTTAAGAGCCAGAGCCAACAAAACCTGCTCCCCTTTGATCCTCAGCCATTCTAATAATTATGGATTGAGGATGGCTTCATATTTCTATACTCTAACCATTCCCAAGTATAGAAGAGTCTTTTCCCTGGCCCGTTTCAATGTCTTGCCCTCAGCACTACTCGATGGGCGATTTAAGAGGCTCCCGTTTATTGAGCGACTATGCCCCTGTGATAGGGTCGAAGTTGAAACTGTGGAGCATGTCTTATCATACTGCCCTATGTATAACACAGGCAGAATTAAATTATTGTCTCTCCTTGGAATTGATCCCTCTGGTTCTAATGTTAGTAATTTGGTTTTATATTGTCTAGGGGATGGCTCCTCCTATATTACTTATCAGGTTTCTAAATTTCTTTTAAGAGCTGTAACTATTAGAGGAGAACATTGTAATTCCCTTTAGCCAAGGCTTCTGGTGCTTAATTGTTTGTGATTATATTTTTCTTGTGTTTTCTTTTGTTGCTCTTGCATTTTGGTCTGTGACCGCAAAATAAAATATTATTATTATTAAGTGAGTATTGCTCTAATTAGTGAGTATTGCTCTAATAAATAAATACTAAATAGGCATTTTTATAAGAAAAATATAGGTATCAAAACCTGAATAAAGATTATGAGAAGATAGCAGAAATTAATCAGAATTTTCCCTTTAGATTAGAAGATATTAGAAAGGAAAAGATGAGTAGTAACTAAGAAAATTGGTTATTTGGGGCAAATATATTTTAGTTTCAATGACAAACTTGGTGAAATTGTATTATATTAAAAACTAAACTGCCTGTGACCCATTTGGTCACCCTTTGAGAGAAAGGTAGGGCACTCTGATGTGGTTAGAATGAACATTAAATTTTCCTGAATAGTATTTGTTATGTCCTGGGCCTGCTGAATGACTCAGCAGGCTCAGAAAGCTGCAGAAGGCCCGGGCAGACCACGTGGTTGCCCAGGACCAGACAGGCTGTCTCCAGCCTTGTGCGCATGTGCAAGGCGGGAGATTAGCCTTGCATTGATTGGCTGATGCTGTCCCTGCAAGGGGAGTATAAAAGGCCCTGCGCCATTTTGTTTTCTGTTATGTTGGTAAAATTGAATAAAGAAGATTTCTTTTGTTACTCCTTCATCTTAATGCCTTTGACTCGCAAACAGAACATTGGCGACGAAGGTGGGATCCGCTGCAAGACAGACAACAGAAGAAGCTAGGGACTCACCACAGAAGTCCTGAAGCGCTGGGAAGTTCGGCGTCCGGAGACTGCGACTCTGCCTGCCAGTACGAGAACGCTGGAGGTGAGCTTGGCAAAGGGGACCTCTTCTCAGAGGCTTGCAGCGGGAGGCGTTGACGAAGCTCCAGGCTGTAACAATGTCCAAGCTTGGCCGTCTGTCTGAGTTTGACACAGCTCATCCAGAACGCTGGAGCTCTTACGTGGCCCGGGTGGAGAACTACTTTCAGGTAAACCAGATCTGAGAAGATGGCCTCAAAGCTGCTATGTTGCTGTGTGTCTGTGGGCAAGAGACTTTTGATATAGCGGAGAATCTGGTCACCCCAGCACCTCTTGAGTCAGTTGCCTATGCTGAATTGAAGAAGATGCTGCGAGAACACTTCAAACCCAAGCTCTCAGTGATTGCATGGCGACACACATTTGAGCAGAGGGACCAGAAGCCTGGTGAGTCTGCTGCGGACTTTATTGCTGTGCTCTGACAAGCAGCTAGGCCCTGTGAATTCAAGGACCTGGAAGAGAGGCTTCAAGATCATTTAGTTTGTGGCCTGAGAAGCAGGGAGCTGCAGCAGAAGATCTTCGCCAAAGAAGATGTCTCGTTTCAAGATGCCTTGAGAGAGATTGCAGCTGAAGAAGGCCTTGCGGCTCACTAGAAATCCTCCAACTTCAGTCTCCGTCCATCATGAGGTCGCTCAAGAAGTTCCTGAACAGGATCCAGAGATGGAGGTTGACTGGTTGCAGCAGCCAGCGGAGAGGAGGCCAAAGGCGCGTCTTGACAAGGCAACTACATTCCCTCAGTGTTTCGGATGTGGAGGATGCCACAAGTGCTCCGACTGCCACTTCCGCTCCGTCATTTGCTGGGTATGTGGCAGGCAAGGCCACATTGCCTCCGTCTGTTTGGGTCGCCAGGACAGGCCTTCGGAAGAATTGCTTCAGAAAGGTACCAGGGTCCCCAGCCAACACAGGGTGGATTTCTGCACGTTGCACAGGAGCATTTTCTAGACAGGGGCTCACAGGCTGCTTAGGAAGAAGCTTCACATTGAAGTGAAATTGAAAGGGGTTCCCTTGTAGATGGAGTTGGACACAGGGTCCGCTCTATCAATCATTTCTTATGACACCTTTAAAAGGATCTGCAGCAGAAGTGGCCTTCGAGTTAAACTCAGGCCATCCAATTTAATCCTTACTGACTTCCAGAATTTCAGAGTCAACGTGAAGGGGGAGGCCATGCTCAAAGTGCAGTGTAGGAGTTTTGGAGGGCTGCTAGATATGGTGGTAGTTTGGGGTGATTGCACAAGTCTTATTGGACTCGATTGGTTCGAGGCCCTTGGGATTCAAGTGACTGGACTCCACAGTCTGTAAACGTCAGGCCTTGCAGAAGTTTGCAAGGAGTTTGCTGATGTGTTCAGTACAGAGCTTGGCTTGTACAAGGGGCCTCCCATTGCTCTACGCTTAGACCCAGCCATCACACCCATACGGATTAAGCCTCGAAGGGTGCCTTTTGCACTGAAAAACAAAATTGATGCAGAGCTGGATAAGCTGCTCCAGCAGGGAATCTTAGAGCCTGTGGACAGTAGTCCATGGGAAACCCCCATAGTCACACCTCTGAAGACAAATGGAGAAGTCTGAATTTGTGCGGACTATAAATGCACACTTAACAAAGCCTTGCAACAGCATGGGTATCCGGTGCCTGTGATGAGCCACATTCTGGCCTCCCTCAAAGGGGGGTGAATCTTTGCAAAGCTTGATTTGGCACAGGCCTACCAATAGTTACCTGTTGATGAGGCAACGGCTGAGGCCCAAACAATTGTGACGCAGCAGGGAGTCTTTAAAGTAAAAAGGCTGCAGTTTGGGGTTAACGTGGCCCCTGGCATCTTCCAAAGTATGATGGAGCGAATGCTCTGTGGTATTCCTGGGGTCTGTTCCTACTTCGATGGCGTCCTCATTGCTGGGGAGTCATCTTTGAATCTGGCCAAAAGGCTAAGGGCTGTCTTGCTTCGTTTCCGCCAAGTGGGGCTGAAGCTGAAGCAAGATAAATGTAAAATTGGAGTTACATCCACTGAATTTTTGGGATTCCGTATTGATGCTGAAGGCATCCATCCTGCTGAATCCAAGCAATTCAGCAGGCCCCAAGTCCCAAGTCCAAAAGTGAACTTCAGGCTTTTCTGGGACTGTCAAACTTCTATCATTCATTTCTCCCTCACAAGGCTGCAATGGCTGAGCCATTACACCGGCTCTTGGACAAACAGGCTCCATGGCAGTGAACAAGGGTCCATGAAAGGAGCTTCACAGAGGTCAAGGTCTTGCTCTCTTCAAATGCGGTTTTAGCACATTAAAATGAGCAATTGCCTGTGTGCATCGCCTGTGATGCATCCCCTTATGGGGCTGGGGCAGTGCTCAGTCACCTGAAGGCTGATGGGACACAAGTCCCTGTGGCCTACTATTCCAGGACTCTGTCTTCTGCAGAGCATAATTATGCTCAGATTGACAGAGAAGCCTTGGCCATAGTGGCGGGCATAAAGAAATTCCATGACTTTTTATATGGCTGCCACTTCACGGTCTACACAGACCATAAGCCTCTGCTGGGTTTGTTTACAACAAACAAACAAACCCCACACATAATCTCTCCTAGAATGCTGAGATGGTCAATTTTCATGTCAGCATACGACTACACTCTGGTTCACAAACCAGGCAAAGAAATGGGCCATGCAGATGGCCTCAGCAGATTACCTCTACAGCAGATAGAGGCAGATCCTGCTCCTGCTCTTCACATTCTCTCCATTCAGGAATTGCCTGAATCTCCCCTCAATGCTAGGGATGTGGCTGCAGAAACCACTACTGATCACACGCTCACACGTGTGCTGACATGGGTGTTGTCAGGATGGCCTGACACATGTCCTGGTGCAGAATTCTAGAGTTTCTGGCAAAGGAAGCATGAGCTTTCCACTTTCAAGGGTTGTCTGCTATGGGATAGCAGGGTAGTGATCCCAGCCTCATTGAGGACTAGAGTGTTGCTTTCTCTGCATGAGGGACATCCGGGAATAGTCCGGATGAAAATGCTTGCGCGCAGCCATCTCTGGTGGCCTGGGCTCGATAAAGAGATTGAGACCCAGGTTCATGGATGCCAAGTGTGCCAACAGTCAAGGCCTGAAATGCCTCAGGCTCCTGTACATAGGTGGGAGGAGACACACGCCCATTGGTCGAGGGTTCATATCGACTACACTGAGCCCTTTCAGGGGCAATTCTTCCTTCTCCTCGTTGACAGCTATTCCAAGTGGCTAGAGGTTGTACCTGTTTCCTCCACTACTACTGCTAGGACCATCCAGGTGTTGAGAGGAATCTTCGCTTCCCATGGGCTTCCAGACGTCCTTGTCTCCGACAACGGACCCCAATTCACTTCTTCTGAGTTTCAGGCTTTTCTACAGGCCAACTTGATCCGGCATGCCACTTCAGCACTGTTCCATCCAGCTTCCAATGGCCAGGCTGAGAGGATGGTGCGCACTACCAAAGATGCTCTTAAGAGAATCACTCATGGCAGCTGGCATCACAGGTTAGCTGACTTTCTTCTTTGCCAATGCACCACACCTTGCACAGCCACAGGAAAGAGCCCAGCTGAACTCCGCTAGGGTCACCGCCTCATCACTAAACTGGACAGGTTGCACCCAGACCGGGTGGCTTCACAAGTGTCACAGCCGCGGGCACCTAGGAGACTACAGGTGGGCGATCCGGTCTGGGCAAGGAACTATGGACCTGGACATCTCTGGGTGACAGCAGTGGTATGCAAGGTCTCTGGGCCGCTGTCCTACAAAGTGGCCTTGGATGATGGTTGTGTGATCCGACGTCACATTGACCAACTGCGCTGGAGGCTTCCCAGCCACACTTCCGCTCCTGGTTCTGTTCTTGGGGGGGAGGAGAACCACGATTACGATTGTAGATCACAGTCTCTCTGCCCAAGCGGACTTTCACATGCTGCAGCACATGTTCCAGAAGGGGGTTTTGCCATGGAGGCGGCTCCTGACTCTGGCACAGACACCGGGTCAATGGGACATTGCTGGCAATCGGCTACTCAGGCCACTCCTGCTGCTGGTCTTGGGCTCGAAGGACAGTGCTCCCAAGAGGGGTCCATTGTGGATTTGGGGAATTCCACCCCACCACTGGGCTTGGGGACTTCCATCCCCCCAAGGAACTCTGGTTTGGGTTCAGAGGATCCAGCCAGTGAGCAGCTGGGAGGGTCACCTGGGTCTTTGGGGCATCAAAGTCCTGGTCTGCCTAGCCTGGCAGGTGAGCTGGCAGGCCAGGCACACACACTGGCTCCAAGAAGGTCACTGCGGGCCAAGGGTCCACACAAACATCTAAAGGACTATGTGAGTTTCCTGTCTAGTATGAGGGAGGCTTAATAGTTCTCTAGAAATCAGAACACACTCAAAAGAAGGGGTGTTATTTTTCACTATATTAAACAGTTGATGCATTTTGTGAATACAAGAAATGTAAGACTGGGTCTGCCTGTGTGCAGGCATAACTGTGTTTAGAATAACAACATGCTTAACTGAACACGTGTACATGTATGCTGCTCCAACAGTAAGTCTTACTTATTGTTTTATCCCAGGGAGGAGAGGTGTTATGTCCTGAATGACTCAGCAGGCTCAGGAAGCTGCAGAAGGCCCGGGCAGACCACGTGGTTGCCCGGGACCAGACAGGCTGTCTCCAGCCTTGTGCACATGCGCAAGGTGGGAGATTATCCTTGCATTGATTGGCTGATGCTGTCCCTGCAAGGGGAGTATAAAAGGCCCTGTGCCATTTTGTTTTCTGTTCTGTTGGTAAAATTGAATAAAGAAGACTTGTTTTGTTACTCCTGCTTCGTCTCAATGCCTTTGACTCGCAAACAGAACAGTATTGCTATCACTTTGCTTTAAAAATAACCAGGGGTGGGCAAAAAAGCAGCAGGAAAAGGAGCAACTTCCAATTTCCTGCCAGTTTTGCCACTGACTTTGCTTGTGGGAAACTGGCAAACATCAGAAATCATGGCCATTTGAACTCAAGAATGCTACAATGTCCACACCTTTGTGAATAAAACTGGTGTGAACCTCAAGGAAATTTCAATTTCACTGGATTAATAGTTCCTGGATTATTTTTACATATTCTTTAAGTTAGTAGAGATAATTATTTTGGTTCAAAAATTGTTGTAGTCTAATGCACCATTTGGGCTAATGTGAGAGTTTAAACAAGCAAATATAATGAGACTTGTAGTATATAGATATACTGAATATGGAGATCAGTGTTGAATCATTTTTTATTCCCTAGTGCACGAGTCGGCAACCCGCGGCTCTTTGAGCCACCTCCTGCGGCTCCGGAGCCTGCTCCGCCATTTGCAGAGAGAGAGAGACAGAGACAGAGACAGAGAGGCACTTGCATTCCCCTTCCCTCTCTCTCTCTCTCTCTCTCTCTCTCTCTCTCATGCCCCCTCGCAGGGCTCCTGATTGGCCCTGCGCCCGGGTGCCCCGCCCCCTGGGAGAAGGGCGGCCAGGAAATCCCTTTCCCAGGCTGGCTCAGTCCGAGGCGCAAGTGGCCGGGGAGCTGCGCGGGGAAGCCCCGAGATCCCCCCAGGGAGCGTCCCACCGAAACCTCCGCTAGCATGGGAGGCTCCAGCGTTGCCAGTGGACAGAGCTGACCGGTCGGCGGGCCGTTGCAGCGGTTCTGGCCCGAAGATGCCAGCGGCGCAGAAGGCCGGCTCGAGAGCGGAGGCCCTGGCCGTCTTTTACGCTGGCCAGCCCGGCATTCACACGACGACATGGGGCGGGGCGGGGCTGGCGAGAGAGACGCACCTTCCCGGCCCAGTGCAAATGCCTGCAGTCCAGGTGGGCATGGAGGTTGGGAGGGGGAGAGGCCGGCTGGATGCTCTTGCACGGTCCCACCTGGCTCTGGTACCGCCTGCGCTATGCCAGCCGTCCCCAGTGCTGCTCAGCTGAGCGCCCGCAGGGTCTGGATCAGGCCAGGTGGAGTGGCTCAGACAGGGCATGGGTGTGTGTGCAGAGGAGCTGCCCCCAAGTGCTAGGGCGGAGGAGGGGACCCCAGTCATTCGCCAGAGTCCTAGTATGTCTTGCTGGGCATGGACCTTATAGGTTTGTTCACCAGGATCCTGGCTGGAAGAGGGGAGGTCCCGGGCCGGGCTCGCTTTCTGCCTCTCTCTCTCTCTGAGCACGATTGCAAGCTCGCTACCTGCCCAGGGAGGGGAGAGATTAATAGGGGCGTGGGGGGGGCGATCAGCCACCATTCTGGCTGCTGCGCCGGGGCTGCTACTCTCTTCGTGGCAGCGGCATCGCCTTCCATGCTGGTCCCATCGCAAGCTAGGCACGCCCCCGCAGGCTCGCGGGAAGGATGGGAAAAGGGGTGGGCAGTGCCGATGTTGGGGGTGGGGGAAGGGAGTGGGGGGAGGAAGAAGGGATCTGTGGGGATATGGAGTGTGGGAGAAAGAGTCGGAATCCAAGATGCTCAAATCTGGGTGGACTCCCAGCAAACGCGCACCGAAGAAGTGAGGGGAGAAGGAAGAGAGGAAGAGAAATGGTGGGGGGGGGGAAAGCACCCCGTTTCTTCTTCTTCTGGTGCAAACTCTGTGCTGAAGCCAGAAGGGGGGGGAATGAGGAGGAGGAAGAGTGTGAGGAGGAGGAAGAGTGGTGATTGACAAACTGTGCCAGCCAATCTCTTTGGGGGAGGGGGTGCAGGATGGCGAGGAGGGCAGCTTGCCTTGGAGAGGGAGAGGAGAAAGAGAGACAGACCCTTTTGACATCTAAAATGAAGATAACACTGCATATATCCTTTTTTACCTTTAGTGTGTGTGTGTGTGTATGTATATGTGTGTGTGTGTGTGTGTGTGTGTGTGTAAAAGGATATATGCAGTGTTATCTTCATTTTAGATATCAAAAGGGTTTTGCAGCTCCCAGCATTTTGTTTTCGCTGGGAAACGGGTCCAAGTGGCTCTTTGAGTGTTTTGGGTTGCCTACCCCTGCCCTAGTGCTTCAAAAGGACAACAAAAGCTATGATTACTTGTTCTTCATTATTCAGTAGCTGACTAATACTACTTAAGGCTCTGGGGGTTTTTTATTTCTCTTAGATCTAGTACTAGCACAACTACAGTTCTGAATTTAGCCTCAAATAATCTTCATTAATCTTGCAAGAATAGGCTGGGAGTGCAAGAAATGAAGTTGGCAAGATAGGAGAGAGTGGTTTCCTAGTGAGACAGTATTGTAGATGGCTCAGGACTATTAAACAAATGGTCAAATTTTTGCAGACCTAAAAAAACCTAGGATTTAAAGATAGGGACAGACACATATACATCAACTTTAATTGTGTCTATGGATTGTATTTGTGGAAATCTCTAAATATTGCCCCAATTTGTAATAATCTTATGAATATCTATATGTCTGTAAACTTTTGCCAGAAAATTTTTTTTGAATACAATATCTGAAATGAAGACTGATAGGAAATATCTATTTCAATTATTTTATCAATTTCTCACCAGTCAGTTCCAGTCTGTTTCTTATCATTTTGAGGGAAGGCCTAAAAACAGACTGGTCATTGAAACATTTCTTTCATTTCCAAAGGCAATATGGGCTAAAAATTTGTAACAAGTGAATTGTCACTAATGATGTATGGTTATGTTCTGCTCCTGTTTTTCTTTTCTTTTCTTTCTTTCTTTTTCTTCCTTTCTTCCTTTCTTTCTTTTTTTGTTCCTCCTTTTTGGATTACAAGTAGTCCTGGGGTACAATGGCAATTGGGACCAGAATTTCTGTTGCTATGTGATGTGATCTTAAAGTACAATGTCACATGACCAAATAATTTAGTAATGGCAGTCCTAGCAGTCCATATTGCCATTGTAACCCAAGAACTGCACAGGTTGTTAAGCAGGAAGACGCAGGCACTACAAAGTCAACTAGGCAAAAAAGTGATGGGAGTAGGATATTTCTGACTTTGCTTGTGTAAAGTCAACAGTGAATGTCAAAAACCATAATCACATGATCATGACTCACTGCAATGTCATAATCACAAGCTGGACTCTGAGTGTCTGGAATGTGATTATATATGATGGGAACACTGCAATAGCCAAAACTATAGACTGGTCATAAGTCCCCTTTATCCAACACCATCATAATTTTAAACTGTTGCTAAATGAGTGATTGAAAGAAGGATTACATATACAGGTAGTCCTTGAGATAAACTGTAATGGAGCCTGCCCATGTTCCATGTTGCAACAGTCATTAAGCATCTCATCAAATGATCCCCCTCATCCCTGCTCTCCCCAATGAATTATTAAATTTTAAACATTAAGCAAAGCATGGGTAGGGGAGGCTCTTGGTCCTTCCAAGGCTTTCACCCCTGAGATGCCCAATGCTCCACCTCCCACTTTTTGGGTCATCATAAGCCTTTCCCCATTTCCTATTGAGTCCTTCCAAGCCTTAGGCCTGATTCCCACTCCACCAAACCAAACACCCTCTCCTCACTTATCTTTTAAAGAGCTCCAGGCCTTCCAAAGGGCTGGAATGGATTACTTCACTGCACAGCTGCATGGGTGAGTCCAGAAGCAACTGCCATTTTGTCCAGCCCACAAAATAGTAGTTGCTTCTGGGTCCCTGTCACATGGCCTGAGGACAAAGTGCTTGAAGTCTGCCCATAGCTGTGGAAGAGCTTCTGCAATGCTGTACAAACCATGTTAAGTCAGCAAAATAGATTGATTTATTACATGGTCACATGGTGCAATTCCAGAAGTGGCAACGATTCAGGGATGTA
Source organism: Protobothrops mucrosquamatus (assembly GCF_001527695.2). NCBI lineage: Eukaryota > Metazoa > Chordata > Lepidosauria > Squamata > Viperidae > Protobothrops > Protobothrops mucrosquamatus. The sequence goes on along the minus strand of NW_015386659.1, from coordinate 489,198 downwards.
ACTACAATTCATGGATGCATGTCCAGAAATCTTCAAAAGGTAAGTGTGATAGATGATGGGTATGATGTAGCAGGCCCAATAGTTGCAGGGTCCCAACAAAGGAGGATGGGGCAGAGAGGCAGGGAGCACTGCAGTGTCCTTGTGATTGGTCGTAAGGGCAAATCATTGCAGGGGACTGCAGCCATTGTAACTTTGAAATGGGGTCATATATAGCTTTTGATGGGTCTTTTTTAACTGCTAATATTATTAAATACCTGCACATATGTCAAGACTACCTGTATCTTCAAATTCTTCAAGTGGAGCCATACTGACTGCTGATATACAGATGGATTTTTGGGTAGGTTTGTGAAGGTTTGACTTCACCTGCTTCAGTATTTTTCATATTGAGTACCTCCCCAAATTTCCAAATATAAAAACAAGGTTCAGTAACCTGTAGCCCCATAACCATAAAATCTTGCTGTCCTCCAGGTTATTATTGCTGAAAACTGGTGGAACAGTTTCACGCCATTCCAAGTAAGAAAAGCCTTTCCCCTCCCCCACATTAAGTGAAATCTTGACAAGTTTAAGATGGCTAATTACTGTTTTACATTCTTACACAATGATACAGAAAAAGATAGGAATAAATAAATGTCTGGACAGCCAACGTATTGTTAATAATCTTTCTGGATGCCAATCTAATTCTTGTTGGCTTGTAGTGGTTTCTTCTGCATTAATCTTTCTCAATTAATTCCTGTCACCACCTGCACTTTCTGCACTTATTTTTTCTCTTTCAATTTTTACTACACTTTTTTCATCTTCCTTAGTCTCATTTCTTTTCTATCTCCCTGCAACTAATTTTCTTCCCTACAGGTGTAAGAAGTTGATGACATATTTGCAAATATATTATACTTAAAACTGACTGCACAAATCTCCATGAAATACACACATGACTAAACATGAGAACTAACTTGGGAATATGCCTATGAACTAGGCTTCCTGTGCTATATATAGAAACAGATGAAATCAGAAGCAAATAATTGCACGCTTTATCAAGATCTCTTATTTTCCAATATTACTTAACTTTGAATAAAAAAGCAAAATAATGATAATACTCATAACATTGTTATCCTAAATTGTCATAGGTTTATTGATAGAGTATTCACTTTTTCCCTCTTCTTTATATCCACTACTCTTGGGTGTCTCAATAATAAAAGAATGTTAAGAATGTAACCATATACATATAATTTTATTGAAATAAAAAGAAGCAAATTATAGAGTATAAATGCATAGACACATATATAGAGATACGGCTGGCAAATAATAGACAAATATCTGCTCTGATTCAAAAAAGAATAATATTTTCTTTCTCTTTAAAATGTATAATTTGTGATTAGTATAAAATATAATAGTCTTCTAAATTGGCATGCTTACCCTCATTACTAAGTGCCCCCCATCCTGTAACCACAGCATCAATATTATATGGAATCTTTTCATTTGAATCTGGGAGACAAATTCGGTGAATAGCATTTGTAAACTCTACACTTTTAGTCAACTGCAGAACAGCAATATCATGTTCATGGCCTGCATTCTGGTATTTTTCATGAATTATAATTGTTTTGACAAGCCGTATCATTAGAGAAGGTCTTAAATAGGTTCCAAAGCTAACTGTCCATTTATGTGGATTTTTTGCTCTGAAAACAAACAAAAGAGAAATATCACTGTGAATTATCTGAGTTCTACCAAAAAGAGATTACTGAAAAATAAATCAATAAAATATATTTGCATAATAAATCACAGGAATTGATGTATGTTAAATCTGTTCCCATGTAATGGATTCAAATTAGCATTCTAATATTCATGGTTGCACAGAAGATCTTTAAAATAGATGTGCAACATATTGTGAAGATTCAGAGTCCAAAATTGGCTGGTATGCATCATTGTTTATCCCTTCCCCATGATCCCAATGTCTGCCATGCTAAGCATTTAATCTCAAACCAAATATTCCTAAATCCACATTTGCTGGAACATAAGAAGGAGGCTGCTTATAAGAGACCTAGTGTGCAAAAAGAATGGCTTATTATGGTTTCTTTAGTCTTCCTATACCCCTTGCATTCCTAGACAGAGCCTTGTAGAGGACAACATGCTAAGAAGAAACATATTGTCAATGGAAAGAAATTTCAGAAAGGGAAAATGTGAAGTATGAAGACATTTCCCTGGAGATGGTTATTTCCTCAAGGAGGCAAATGGAATTCTGCATTTACCTCACAATATGTGTTTCTAGTGAAGGCCATCTTCTTCAGGCCCTCTCCATTATTATATATTTTGAATTGTTTAATTTAAGATGTCAATCAAAGCTATTTAGAATACTAATTAAAATATATCATAATTATTCTCATTTGGAAACTTACTCTCTGAAGCAATGTGCTGCAGATAGAAGCCATGTGTTGCTGATCAATGTTGCACCACAACGATGGATGTTGTTTCGCTGGAGACTGGCTTGCCATGGCCATTTCCCAGATGATACTCCTCCAGTTATTCTTGATAATCCTAATGATCTGTTATATCGAAGCCCACAAACTATTAAAGCCAAGGGGAAAAAGATTTTTCAGCTTAATAAGTATGATATACATTGGTCATAAAACTGATCAGAATTGTAACAACACAGACAAATCAAAGTTTACTCACATCTATCTACAGTTGTCAGCTTAACAGCAAAGCTCTGCACCAGGAGTGTCAAACTTGCAACATCACGTGACGTGTCGTGACATATCGACTTTTTTTCCACTGCTGGCAATGGGGTAGGTGCGGTTTCGCTGTGGCGTATCCGGCCCACAGGCCAGCAGTTTGATACCCCTGCTCTGCACTATCAAAATTTTACAAAGCAATACTCTCAAGGGCTAATCAAATTCAAGCACAGTAGGATTTGTGTGTGTGTGTGTGCGTGCGTGCGTGCTACTAGGCTCTGTAAAATTTGTAACAATTCCTCTCAGTCAAAATGCAGATAAAGTACTTTAAAATATATATATATATCAAAATATAAAACCAACCTATAAATAAATTGATAAAACACAAATTTCTAGAACTCTCTCAGTTCTAATCGGAGGCCATACCATCTAAGGAATCATGTTGAATGATTTGTTGATCTATTTTCAAAGCAGGTACATGGCAATTACCTGCTGTAAGTGTTAGGCAATATTACATATGTAAATAGAGCAGAATAATATAAAATTCATCAAATCTGCCTGGGAAATCCAGCAGTATAGTATGAATGTATTTTAAGTGCAAGTCCTTATAGAATGGCAGAATAATAAAATACAACTTACCATTTCAGTTTCCACAGATGTACATGGGCAGTTTGTCTATTAAATTTAAATTTTTAAATATTTATCGTTTAAAAGCACAAATGGGAGAATTAATATCTAGCCGCAAAGAACTCTTCTGGAAAGATAAGTATCATACCATGTAATAGAAAAGTACACTCACAAATCCCAGTCTTCTTTATGAAACATTCTTAGGTTTTAAATATTTATCTTGTGTTTTTGACTCCATTTTGAGAATAATTTTACGTAATAAACTCATTTACTCATCCATTATTTGGTGGCTAATTTTCCTCATTAAAAACCCTATGATAATTCCTCCCTAAGAATAAGATGTAACCCACAAGGTTACAGAAAGGAGTTAAGCAGGGATGCATTCTGATAATCAATTCCTGAATTAATTCTATAACCAAAGCCTGTGAGAAGACAAATGTCCATACTTTTTGCTTGCATGCCTTAATATTACTATCTTGTTATGTGTTGATGATGCAGCAATCATTCAGCATAATCCAGCTGGCCTTAAGAGAGCTATACCATGTTTCCCCGAAAATAAGACCAGGTCTTATATTTATTTTTGCTCCTAAAGACCCATTAGGGTTTATTTTCAGATGATATCTTATTTTTTCAGGTACAGGAGGGGGCAAGCGTGCAGGGGCTGATGGTGTCTGGCAGCAGCTGCAGCCTGCCTGCCCCTTGGGCAGTGCACTCTGGGGCTGCGAAGCCCGCACAGTACAGGTGCCACCACGGGCAAGCAGATGGTGGGATGGAGTGGGTGGCCAGCCACACAGGCTCCTGCTGGACAGGGCTGCTGCTACTGGCACCACCGCTGCGTGGCAGGGTGGCAGGGCTGGAGTGGCCTGGCTGTGGGGCACGTGAGGCAGCTCTGCTTGGGTATGGTATGTACAATTACTTAATTATAATTTATCATTTATTTTAAGTATTAATGTCAATAGTATTATTTATTTATATTTAATTATATATTAATATTATTATTTTATAATTCAATACATCCATCATATGTTCAAACAGACATCTGGCTGATGATCTTAATTGGAGATTATTTTGGGGGTAGGGCTTATATTAGAAGAAGCACCCTGAAAAATCATGCTAGGGCTTATTTTCTGGTTGGGTCATTTTCAGGGAAACAAGGTAATAGCTATAATCTAATACTGTAGGGAGAACATGCTGGTTATTAGTGGGAAGGAAAGGGAAGGGAAAGAGAAAGGAAAATCATGATACTTGCCCAAAATGCAAAACCACAGAGGTGGACAATTCAGGGAAATATCTGAACAAGCTTATAACTTCAAATACCTGGGAGTAGTTTTTCACTATATGAGGATCTGAATGGCCCATACCCACACCAAGTACATCAAGCAAAGAACAGAAAGATCCTCTTTGGGTATTAAAAGATTCTTCTCTAAAGAAAAGAACTGATTCTAGCAGCTTTCAGTAGTTGAAACACTTATGTTTATAGCATTCATTTCAGTTCTACTCAGCAATACATCATTATTATTCTTATAAAAATGTCTAAAATATTCCTTTCAAATTTTAAATTCTGCTAACATGATTTCTGTGTGTTTGTGTACATTTGACCATGAGTGTATTGATTAATTCTCAGACTGATAAAGAAGGCAGTTATATAAACAATAGGTTCCTTTCTATTATTAGTGGAGACTGGCTAGTTCAGCAGTAAGACAATTGATCTTCCAGCATGGAGAACTATGGCCTGTGCATTTCCCTTTCACGAATTATGAATGATGCTGTCTCTGCCCTCTCATGATGCCTAGAGACTGTGGGGTCCTGGATGGGGAATATCTTGACTATACCCTGGCAAGACTGAGTGGCTTTGGGTGAATGGAGCCTTGGGATCCAAGGTTTTGTCATCTCTAATTCTGGATGGGATTGTACTTCCCTGTTCAGAACCAGTTTGTACCTTGGGGGTTCTCCTAGACTCATGTCTCCTGCTAAAAAAGCAAGTAGTGGGCATGATTAGGAGAGCTTTTGCACAGTTCCAGTTTGTGCACCAGCTGCAATTTTTCCTGGATTCTGATTTCCTGTACTCAGTTATTCAAGTCCTAGTTATCTCTTGTCTGGCCTATTGCAATGCACACCACACAGGGCTATCCTGAAATCCACTTTGAAGCCTCAGCTGGTGCAAGAGCAGTCCTTGGGACCCTTAGGATGGCCCATATTGCACCTCTGCTCTGTGAATATCACTGGCTACCAGTCTGCTTCCAAATGCAGTTCAAGATGTTGGTTATAATTTTGAAAGCCCTTAATGGCATAGGTCCAGGCTACCTGATGAAGTGTATTGTCCCACTAAGACTAGCTTGTCTTACAGAGGGGGCACAGAGGGGGCCTACTGGAGATCCTATTGGTCAAACGAATCTCGACTATTGGAATCCAGAAGAAGAGCCTTCTCTGCTGCAGCACCCACTCTTTGGAGCATCCTGCCCTCCAAGGTAAGATCTTCTCCCAATCTGTTATCTTTTCATAACTGGCTCTTCAAATTGACCTGGGGCCCCAGTGGGGGAGTTAAACTTTGGAGGCAGCTGTTAGATAGACAGGGGACTCCACCTGCCCTCCCCACCACCATTCTGTTCCCCACACACCCATCTTTTTTTACTAGTCATTGATATATTTTATTTGTTTTCTTTTTCCTTTTTATTGTTCTGTTAATTTATTTTCACTGTGTTTAAACTTCCTTTATATTTTGTTTTTTATGGTTGTGAGATGCCTAAAGTTGCCCATGATGAGATAAGTGGCAAATAAATTTAACAATTATTATTATTATTTAATTTGCCCTCTTCATTACCCAGACTGCTGTAAGATGTTTTTGCTGTATTTTCAATTCATTGTGCACAAATTCCAAAAAGGAATTTCTGAGGAAACCAGGCTCATTAATTATGAAATATACTGTTAAGTCCGGAGAATAATGGCGCTTGAGACGAAGCATTTCTAACAAGTCTTTATTCTCTGCTTCCATTCTACGAACAACCCGAGCAGAGGCACGCAGGCCTCTATTTATACCTTCTGATCCCCGGGCAAGTTCAACCAATCAAGAGGCGGTCTTTTCCCGCCTTGCACATGCGCACAAGGCCGGCGCCACTCAGTCTGGTCCCGGGCAGCTTCTGCAAATGCCCGGGACTCTTGCAACGTCCCGAGCCTGCCTTTTGCAGGCTCAGGACACAACACCCCTTCCCCCTGGATGAAATAAGATTGCGCCCACATGGACGCCATCCTATTGATGGTAATATAATTAATAATGAGTTAATGTCACACAGTGTATAAGGTGTGGGAC
>NW_015386659.1:468768-480109 GCF_001527695.2 Protobothrops mucrosquamatus | reverse complement strand
GTGTTAGCTTCTTTTTAAGGGGTTTGTGTGTGCCTATTCTTAAAATGTTCCGGCGTGTTGCACAGAACCCCACCCTGTTTTGGCTGGGCACCCTGGTACCTTTCAGATTCAATTCTTCCTTCGGTTGTACCTTCTGTCAACCCAGGCAGACCGCAGCGATGTGGCCCTTCTTTCCGCACGCTCGGCAAATGGCGGAACGGAACCGACATTCCGCTCGCTTGTGGCGTCCACCACATCCGAGGCAACGAAGCTCAGCTGGGCCCTTGTCCTGACTATCCTTGGACCTTCTCCCAGCTGCTTGGTAAAGCTTGTCCACCTCTTCTTCAGGATCTTCGTCCGAATCCTCGCGCACGTCTTCCTTGTGAATAGTGGCAGTCTCTGGAACGTTTCGCTTAGGCCGCATGTTCTTGACCGCCCCACCTGCAGCTTCTTCAGCCGAAACCTCTCGCAGAGCATCTTGGAAGGAGACATCTTCCTTGGCGAACAGCTTCTGCTGTAATTCTGTGTTCCTCAGTCCACACACAAAACGATCGTGCAGTCTTTCCTCGTAAGTCCTTGAAGTCGCACGGTTTAGCTGCTCTTCTCAAGGCCACAATGTATTCTTTTGCTGATTCTCCAACTCGCTGATCTCTCTGTTGAAATGTGTGTCTCCAAGCCATGACAGATTGCTTGGGCTGGAAGTGTTCCTTTAAAGTTTTCTTGAGGTCGGAGTATGATACCGTTTCCAGCGAGTCTGGGGCGATTAAGCTCTCGGCGATCTCAAAGGCGTCTTGCCCACAAACGCACAACAATGTGGCAGCCTTTAAGCCTTCCTCCCGAATCTGGTTTATAGGGAAATACGTCTCGACTCTTGCCACATAAGATTCCCACCTCTCGGGGTGAGAGACGTCGAATTCCGTTAAACGCCCAACTTTCGCCATGATCGAGGATCAGGTCTTCTTCTTCTTCAGCCGCACGCACCCTCCAGCGATTTCCTACTGGCAGGATAACGCTGACTTCCACGCCGTTTTCTCTTCCGGACTTCTTTGGGTGAGTCTTCAAGCTTTCCTAGCTGTATAGACTGGATCCCATCCTCGTCGCCAGTGTTAAGTCCGGAGAATATTGGCGCTTGAGACAAAGCATTTCTAACAAGTCTTTATTCTCTGCTTCCATTCTATGAACAACCCGAGCAGAGGCACGCAGGCCTCTATTTATACCTTCTGATCCCCGGGCAAGTTCAACCAATCAAGAGGCGGTCTTTTCCCGCCTTGCACATGCGCACAAGGCCGGCGCCACTCAGTCTGGTCCCGGGCAGCTTCTGCAAATGCCCGGGACTCTTGCAACGTCCCGAGCCTGCCTTTTGCAGGCTCAGGACACAACATATACCATCTCAGGTGGGCTTTCCAGAAGATCAATCCAACTCATTAATGCCCAAATATTTGGAAAACAGTAAGAAAGTTAGTACTTTATATCAAATTATTAATCACTGCTTTCCAAATTCTACACTGTCCAAATATGAATTTAATTCCTCTTATTTTAATCTCTTAAATTTTACAGGACATTAGAAATCAGAATAATGTGGATATTGGCATAAATTAACTTGTGCCAATCTTTGTCAAGAATCTCTGTACACAGGATAGGAAACATTCTTTCTGTATCTTCCTATCTACTAATTGTTGCACACAAGTTTCTTCAAGGTTGCCTAAATTATTGAGTTGCCATCCTCATTGGATGTAAATCTCATTGACCAAGCTATCAGTAAGGTCAACACGAGAAAAGCAGTGATTTTTCACTAAGTAGCTTTAATATGAAATGTACAAGGACTGGACTGCAGTGACTAATGAAAGCTTCTAATTTTAGTCTACGGAATATTTTTTTACTGATGCCAAAAATACTGTTTGGCTGCTGTTAAAAGTATAAGCCAACCCCAACTCCAATTTTTGCTACACAACATATAAAACTAAAACCTATTAGCTTCCTCAATTATATATTTTTTTTCTTGCTGGATTAAAGGGGATAGACCTAGCTAATCAGTGCAACAAGAATATACAACATAACTTTATGTCGGGTTAACCAAAATAGAGGAATTTTGAGAAATGTTGGTTATTACTACTGACTTCAGTGTTGCTATTTTGAACTATCAATTTTAAATTGAGATTTGTCTTTTTCTATTCTCTTGGAGTCTATAGGAACAAATGTAATACATCTTTTACATGTTATATGCAAATACAATTTCAAGATAATTGTGGAGCCATTCTACTGATTGAAGCCAAGGTGAGTTATCATTCTTCTTATCCAGTTCAGAAAAAAAAAATCAAGGGGGAGAGAAACCAGTACTGTTATTGGGTGGTGGCAATGCTTAAGGCATAGACTCCTAAACTGATAGCAATATTTACTAAAGAAAAGGGTAGGGATTTAGAATCATAAATAATTGAAATAAGACATATCTAAGATATTTGGTTCCCAGACACCAAAACCAATCCAAAAATCCACAAGTCCTTTAACTGGCGGAAAAATCAATCACCAACCTATTTCCTACAGATTGGAGACTATCTAAATCAGCAGTCCCCAATTTTTCTGGCACTAGGGACCGGTTTTGGAAGAAAAATTGTCTTCCATGGACCAGGGAGGAGATAATTTCACACAAAACCTAGAACTCGTGCATGCGCAGATAAAGCTTCATTTGTACTCAGCTTGTGTGGTCTGATTCCTAATAGGGAATTGGGGACCCCTTATCTAAATAATATAATACCTTTTTTCAGAGCTTTTTTTCCTCATAGAATGCCCAGAACGAAGTTCCGGCACCTTTTTTGGATGGAACCTTATAAGGTAGGCAAGGCGGGTTGTATGACGTGTATGAGTTCCAGCATCTTTTTTTTTTTTTTTTTAAAGAGCACTGCCTTTTTTATTCTATCAGATAATTTGTAAGATCAAAATAAGCCAAGTGTCAGGTCTACCATCTTCAGCATCTTCACTTTGCTGGCATCCTGCCATAAATTGCAAAGGAGGGGAGAGGAATTTGGGGTAGTAACATGTGGGCCTGGGAATGAGAAGACAAATGGTGGGAGGGGTGACATGTTGACAAGAACCAGAGGTGCAAAACCAGAATGAACCAGCCTCCCAAAGACACCTGGCCTGGGAAGTAAAAGCAAAATTGCAATGAGAGGCACCAAATATCTGAGCCATTCTCAAAACATCCAAAAAGCATCCTATTAGACACTGATGGAGTGGTCAAGGGGGGAGGGCCAGGGAAAGGGGGAAAGCGTAACCTTTGCATGGGAATATTCAGATCTAGCTTTTGTTGCAACCCCTTATCTTTAATAAAAGAACCTATCACTTCAATCAAATGGAGTCAAAGATCTTTTTTTTCTGGAGACCTAGGTTGGGGCAGGTCTGACACCAAATTTACGTTTATCTAGAATGGCCAGTAAAACTAGATTATTATGACTAGTTTGAAACCTATTTTAAAAGGAGACTTCTATCTGTTTTAAGTAAAATGAAATATTTACTGTGTACTTACTGTCACTGAAGATTCTTTGAGCCATTTCTCCCTTCATATCTGGTGGAGAAGTAAGCAAGAATAGATTAACAAGATTAGAAATAATTATTGACTGAGATTATAATAATAAAAGAGAATAATAAAGAGAATTCTGTCAAGAATTCTTGAAATTCGTGAAATTGAATTTTGAAATTGAAATGAAATTGCTAGAAGAATATAAACTGTTCAAAAGAAACAGACCTAACAAAAGTGGAGGTGGAATTGCATTATATATAAGAAATCACTGCAAGTCAATAGAAATGCATAAAACCAAGGATGAAAACCTCCTTAAATGCTTATGGGTTAATATAAAAGGAAAAAAATGACTTTGCAATAAGTGTATACTCTAAGCCATCCACCAAAGCAGAAGAAATAGATGAACTTTTTTCTAATTAGTTAACTAATGTGTACAGGAAACACATCATCATCATCATCATCATAAGGGACTTTACCCTGACATCAACTGGGTAACAAACTCTGCATCAAGTGGGAGATCAAACAGGTCCCTGGATCCATTTTTTTTCTTTTTTGAAGATGGGGATCTACATCAGCTCTTTTCCAATCCCCAGTGCTCCAGGATTTTTGAAAAATATGGTTCAGTTGTTCTGAGATCATATCTGCCAGTTCCTTCAGAACCTTGGGCTGTAATCATCTTGTCCTTGTCTTACTATTTTCCTGTTTATTTTAATTTGCATCCCTAATCTGCATTTTATGGTTGGTTTTTAAATAGGCTGGACTGTTTCTTTTTCTTTTGTGTAAAGACAGATGGCAAAAAATGAGTTAAGCATTGTACCTTCTCCCTGCTGCTCATCACCTTCATGCCATTTTCTCCCATTAATGGACCAATTGTTTCCTTGACTTTTTTCTTATTTTTTACACATTGATAGAAGCTATTTTTTTTGTTTTGACATTTGTTGCAAGCCTTAGTTCATTTTGAGCCTTAGCTTTCCTGAATTCATATTCAGGCTATTCAGAATATGATATTCTGCTTTACTTATGTGCCCCTCTGACCACTTTTTATACTTTTTATACATAGAGAAGTCTATGTGCAGCCATGCAGGGTTCTTTTGAGATATCTAATTTTTCATCTACATTGGTATTGTGCAAAACTGCACTTTTATAATCTCACTTTTCAAAGTTTCCCAAGCTTCCTAGGTTGTTTTCTCCTTGAGGATTTTCATCAATCCTTCCCATGCACTCTCTAAGTTTATTAAAATCAGCTCTCTTAAAGTCCAAGACTCTACTTTATTTTTTTTATTTCTTGTGCTTGCATAATGTTGAATTCCAATATTACATGGTCACTTCCCCCCGCCAGTCCCTATAATCCCTTCTATCACTTTATCTGGGTTAGGAAGAATTAATATGGCTGACTCTCTAGTTTCCTTCCTCTATCTTTTGGAAGACAAAGTTGTCAGGTAGGTTTTTCAGGAATCTGTTTGATCTACCAGTAGGGGTGGAGTTTGTCTCCCAATTGATGTTAGTTAGGTAAAGTTCCCCATTACTATTGTGGTGTGCTTCCTACACACCTTAGTTTAGAGGTCACCAACCTTTTCATGCTGGCAACCCAGAGGTAAAGGGAGCAGCTGGGAAATTTGTGTGTGCGTGCATGTGCGTGCACACAGAAACGGATGTGTGCACCTGCACGGCACTAGCGGCTCCGTTTACGTAGGTGTGCAGGTACTAGCTGCTGCTGCTAGGCCCGTGCACATGCACAAATGGCCCCCGTTTGTGTAGGCGTGCAGGCGCTGGCCGCCACCACTAGCCCCGCATACATACACAAATGGGCCGTGTAACCCACATGGCACTAGAGGCCCCGTTTGTGTAGGTGCGCAGGTGCTATCCGCCACTGCTAGCCTCGCATGCATGTGCAAACTGGTCCATGGATGCTAGTGCAAGTGGGGCTGAGAGCACGCACATACGTTTATGCACTGGCCAGCCTGTCCTGCGGCCCGGTGGCCAGTAGGCCACCACCCGTTAGTGGGCCGTGGCCCATAGGTTGGGGACCCCTGCCTTAGTTAACTGATTAGCAAAATGTTCATCTATTTCCTCTGTTGGGTGTCCTGTAGTATACACCTATAGCAACTCATTCTTTTTTTCTTTTCTTTTATATTGATCCAAATGCATTCAAGGCTGTTTTCATCATTGTTCTGCTGTATTTCTATAGAGATGTAATTATTTCTTATATAGAGCACAACTCCACCTCTTTTATTAGGTCTGTTAAAAAAACAATTTAAATCTCTCTAGTGGTATATTCCATGCATGGATTTTATCCCACCAAATTTCAGTAATGGCAACAATAACATCTGCCCTCATGTACTTAGATTCTAATTCACCCTGTTTGTTCTCCATACTTCTTCTGTTAGTGTATTTGAGTCCTTTTTGACTGGCCATATGTTTGTTTTCTATATAACCTGTTTTGTGTCTGAGTTGCCCTTCTTCCTTACCACCTGTCTGATTTGCATCACTCCTTTATCCACACATTGAACTCTGCTATACACTGGCTTTTTTCTTTTTACTCCTTATATACAGGTAAAACCTCTGAAAAAGTAACTGCTAGGTTTCTGCCCCAAGCTCTGAAAATCCTTCTGCATAGAAACTACATCTTTTTTAAACAACTCATTGGTGCCAAGACGCACAACATCAACATTACACTCCTTACTAGCATTTTTGACTATCTTAACAATGCGCCTCTGGCATTACCATGAGGCACACCCCTCACCTCTTCCAAAACTTCTACATCCTTTCCTAAATTGACATATCTTACAATTGAGTCACCAGCAAGAAGGTGGCTTCTCTTTTAAATACTTTGCTCACCTCACATGGTGTGATTTCAGAAAAGTGCCTGCTTGACCATCACGGATTTTGATGAAATTTTGTGTGAACATGCACATATGTCCCCAATGAACATTGGTAAAGTGTTACGTTTGCCGATGCAATATTTGCAGAGATATAGTCATTTGTTTGACCCCATACCGCAGCCTTCTACAGTATGACTCTGAGATTCCAGCAACTTTGAGATATAATATCTCCGGCAATATTTTGTTGAGAGAAACAAAACTTGGCCATCTTATACAAGTTTTTGTGCTCTATTAAACAAAATAATAAACGCATTCTCATGAGCGATCTCCATCTAGGTAATTTGGAGCAAAATTGGCTGAAAATATTGCGGCTCAAAAAAAAGTTTAACGTTTGGCTTTTTATATCTCTGGAAGGAAAGGTATGATAAATGGGAAACTTTGCACGTAATAACTTAGCAAAACAAGGTTTTCAAATATAAAATTTCATTCTCCTACTCCTTTCCAATAGTTTACAAATTGAGTGTAAAGTTGACGTTTTTTGTAAAAACACCAAAGTAGGTTATTTTCAGCCCGCTTTTACAAAAAAAGACCGTCTGGAAACTCTGTTAAATCATTCTCATTAGAAAAGCATGTTTCAAACCCCCTAAAAAAGTACGGTTGGTTTTTCATCGCTGATGTATAAATCCCTAAAAATAGGGACAAAGTTGAGGATATTGCTATGGCAACGTCATATGTATTCTATTATTTTTTTCGTCTTGTTTGTTTTATATAGACATCATTACTACTATTATATTGCGTTGCTCCATGATGACATTGTCACTACCAGTTCAGGCACTTGAACCAGCAACCCCATCACCATAGGGGGCATGCCCAATAGCCGTGCAACACCAGCCATGAGTGGGTTTCTTGATTCAGGATCCCAAGCCTGTAGTTTGGTTTCTTCCTCGAGGTTCCAAAGTCTTTGTGTGGGTATCTGTCCGGTTCCCAAGCCAACGATTGGGCAGCTTATCCTAGGTTCCCAAGCCTAAAGTGGGTATCTTATATGATTCCCAAGCCGAAGTCCGTACTGTTCATATGAACTGCCAAAATCCAACAATCGCTTATTTATTATTGAATTTACATGCCACGTTCTTTTAGCGTCACTTTTGGGAATTGATACTGTCGACCTGACGACATAACTGAAGGTGCTGGAAGCACGCAAATAAGATGTGGTTCTGGAACCCAACAAATGTCTTGTCTTCAGGCCAATAAAATGAAGGAGCAGAGCCTCGTGGATGCATAAATGTTACCAACGCATCATTTTGTTCAATCGAAATTTCCACGACGTTGCCTATCCACCATTTTTTGTCATAAATGCAGGCAACATAACAACTGGGAAACATGTCGGCCAATTTTAAATTTGGATCAACAGTATTGGACATTTTGGCCACAAAGTTAATTGTGTCATTTGAAACTTTGCTGACAGAAATCGAATTTGAATCAACTGGCACAAACTGGTGATGATCTCTTGTGCCAGCTATTGTGCTGCTAACTTTCTATCTTTCTTCTTGCAGCATCCTGCTTTCTTCGATTTCTTCCTTCGGAACGTATATATATTTAATTCCATGAATGTTTCTGTCGCAAAAGTTGAACAGATCTGTCGGCGTCAGTATTTGGTGGGTTGATGGTCGCTGGAGGCTGGCTTGAGCAGCCAAATGTTTAGTCGTGCCACCAACTCAGTTGCATGGTGATTTGCCGTGACTTATGCCGAAAAAATTCCATTCGGCCTCAATTTTGAAATCTTGTTTGTGATTGCATAGATTAATGAATTTTTTGTAATTTTTGTATTGCACCGCTGAACCGTCACTAAAGTAGTATATTCTTGTAATCTTCATTTTAGTCTTCAATAACTCAATCAATGTCCGAATGAACACGTGCACGGAAACCGTATCATGTTGTATATGATCAGAAATTATGCAACAGTTGACAATTTGCAGTGCGCTATCTTTATCGACATAATAAGCGATGAATGGATGCACTGTGGCTTGTGAATTCTCTCAGTGAAAGCCTTGAGCAGCATCTTGGACAACAACCGAGTAATTCTCCGCAAAATCCATCAGTACAATCAGTTCAGTTTCGTTTAGGCCGGCTTTCAACGACTTCAAATATTCACTTTGATGTTTTGAAATGAAATGGTGGCCAGTCAGTTTCCAGCAAGTTTTTCGATGAAGCCGTCAACAGTGAGAACATTTGATTCCAGCATTTCACGATCAGTATGAACCCATTGTTTGAATTCTATTGATTCTTCCGAATCCCAGTCCTCGAATATTTCATCCAAATGTCCTATCAGTACCTCTTCACCAGGGCAGTTTTGGCATCGCAACAATACACAATCTTTGGTATTCTGATCGCAAACTGCCTTTCCCATGAGCAGCTTGTAGTCCTCTTTCATGTTGGCACCTTGTAGCATAAGCTTAACATTTTGATGAATGGTGCAGACACAGACAGAATGTGTGCTTGAGCACAGACGGTGACACACTACTTTGGTCTGAGTTCACAGAATTTGGAGAAACCAATTTCAGTACCATATTTGTTTTGATATGCCACATACAGTTCTTTCAGATTGCACAGTAGCAACCACTTTTGTTTGTGAACCTTGACGCCATCAAGCTGAACGGAAACACAATCCTTTTTGCTGGGGCACATCCTGCTATATTCGTCATCCTCGTAGAAATCTCAAACTCTGTTGGCGATTTCCTTTGGCAGCGGTTTGTCAACTTTTGCATCTGGTAGTGCACAAATGCTTTTCTCTTTATTTTTCTCGCTATTTTAACCATACGTTCTGAAACGCCAAACATTTTTGCTGTCATTGACCAACTCTTTGGGGCCAAAGTCAATAATTGAACTTTCGTCGATCTAGCGCAGGGCTTTTCAACCAGTGGTAGGGATACCACCTGTGGTACATTGGCACCTGGCAGGTGGTACGCGACCATTCTAGAAAAGTGGTAGCGGGGGAGGGGAATGAGCTGAACCGGTGGCAGCACCGCAGAAGCCTGAGCGAGAGATGGCTGGAGCTGCAAGGCTGTCAGGGCTCAGAGGAAGCGCCAGGATCAGCACCAGATCCTGGCGCTTCTGCTGAGCCCAAAAGAAGCACCAATCAGCTGGAATGTTGCAGCATCTCCAGGGTCTTGTGATTTACATTCAGATGTTTGGCAACTGATTCATATTTATGATGGTTACAGTGTCCCAGGATCATGTGAAGTGACCTAAAACCTGCTGCAACCACACAGCAGATGGGGGGAATAAAAACCAAACACCCCCCCACCCCACCCCCGCTGCCAATCTTCAACAGAAATGCTCACAACAATGAGAACCTCGGACAGGAGGAAGAGCGCTGCCGGGTGGGCAGGCGGGTGTCCTGCTCGGCTGTGGCTTGGGGGCACTTTTTTCAGTGCCATTGTAACTTCAAACAGTCACTAAGCGAACTGTTGTAAGTCGAGGACTACCTGTACTTTATCACTTTTTTCCTTTCCTTTTTTTTGGGTCATCAAGTTTTTGACACCTTGCTAGGCCACTGGTGGTACTCGGATATTGCCATATCCTAAAAGTGGTACAATGGGTGAAAAGGTTGAAAAGCCCTGATCTAGCGGATATTTTAATTTTTGTTTTCATGTCTTCGATTAGGTCAGCGTAATCCTGGCATGACTGGCATTCCTTAGCAGCAGACTCACTAGTTTGCCCAATATATTCAGCTGCTACTCCAGCGGCTAACATTTTGTCTGCTACCACTTTCTGCACATGTTCAATTTTTCATTTCACAAGCCAGTTTTATATCTACTGCTCAACTTCCGAATTTTTAATGGAGAAGTCCCTAAATCGGTCAAACTTCGATTAACAGTGGCTGAAATGTCCATATCGTAATTATCCGATGACGAAGAGTCTGCCATGCTTTGGACCATGGAAACATATTTGGCTTTACACTTGGAACAAATCTTTTGATCCAGCTTCACATTTGTTTTCGCCACTTTTGTTAAATCATTGGACATGGCTAGATCGACTTTCAACAGCCCATGTTTAGCTACATGATTTTGTTTGTCAAATAGGTTGCAGCTACACAAGGTTTCTTCAAGGAAGAAACCAAACTACAGGCTTCGGATCCTGAACCAAGAAACCCACCCATGGCTGGTGTTGCACGGCTATTGGGCATGCTCCCTATGGCGATGGGGTTGCTGGTTCAAGTGCCTGAACTGGTAGTGACATTGTCACCATGGAGCAACACAATATAATAGTAATAATGATGTTTATATAAAACAAACAAGACAAAAAATAATAGAATACATGTGATGTTGCCATAACAATGTGCTCAAATTTGTCCCTATTTTTAGGGCTTTATACATCAGCAATGAAAGACCAACCCTATTTTTTCAGGGGGGTTGAAACATGCTCTTTCTAATGAGAATGATTTAACTGAGTTTCCAGAACATCTTTTTTTGTAAAAGCGGGCTGAAAATACCCTACTTTGGGTATTTACACTCAATTTGTAAACTATTGGAAAGGAGTAGGAGAATGAAATTTTATATTTGAAAACCTTGTGTTGCTAAGTTATTACGTGCAAAGTTTCATATTTATCATACCTTTCCTTCCAGAGATATTTATTTATTTATTTATTTATTAAATTTCTACCCCGTCCTTCTCCCTGCGGACTCAGGGCGGCTTACAGCCTTTTAAAAAACAAGTACATAACTACAAAAATACCAAGTTAAAAATATCAATTAAAATAAAATATTATTATAAGGCCAATTATTATCCTTTTTTAAAAAATTATTTTAAAACCAAGTTAAAAATAACCCTTAGGCCAGTCCTGCCAGCTTAAATAGCCATGTCTTGAGGGCACGGCGGAAGGAGGGGAGATCCGGAATCACCCGGATCTCTGGGGGTAGTTCGTTCCATAGGGTGGGAGCTCCAACCGAGAAGGCCCTCCCCCTGGGGGTCGCCAGCCGGCACTGTCTGGCTGACGGTACCCTGAGGAGACCCTCTCTGTGGGAGC
>NW_015386659.1:456454-466685 GCF_001527695.2 Protobothrops mucrosquamatus | reverse complement strand
AGATCTTGAATGAGGGGGGCCTTATTTACCACGGACCTGGCGTTACATAACATCAGCCGGTGATCCCGGGCCCGAGGATCTAAGATCCCTGGAGGCCGGGTAGAGCCCTGAGGACCGGAGCACCCACAAGCTTGTAAGCAGCGTGTGCGTGCTCCCAAAACCCGATATGGTCCTCTGCTCCCACCATATCTGCCCCTCCAACTGACCGTACTAATCACACCACCCTCCCTTGACCCCCCAGCCTCCTCCCTCCCCGTTCTAATACCGTGTCCCTCCGACAGGTCTGGCCAAACGTTAAACTTTTTTTTGAGCCGCAATATTTTCAGCCAATTTTGCTCCAAATTACCTCCAAATTACCTAGATGGAGATCGCTCATGAGAATGCGTTTATTATTTTGTTTAATAGAGCACAAAAACTTGTATAAGATGGCCAAGTTTTGTTTCTCTCAACAAAATATTGCCGGAGATATTATATCTCAAAGTTGCTGGAATCTCAGAGTCATACTGTAGAAGGCTGCGGTATGGGGTCAAACAAATGACTATATCTCTGCAAATATTGCATCGGCAAACGTAACACTTTACCAATGTTCATTGGGGACATATGTGCATGTTCACACAAAATTTCATCAAAATCCATGATGGTTGAGCAGGGACCCCCAGACCACTTGACATGGAATGACCCATGGCTGATTTGCAATACCAGATTCACATTTTCCCTTACCCAGAACAACTTCTTCCTCATGGACCACTATCTCTTGCTCAGTTAAGTCATCATCATCATCAAAAATAGTTGAACTTGCCACCTTAGTATCCCTATTAAGTACAGCAAGAGCGCTATATCTATTGTGCCAGGACACACCCAAATCTTCATGTTTATGGTCCACAGCTCTCACTCAACTGTAACTTTCAATTACTTGTCCAAAGTATGTGAATTTCTGCTTGCAAAAGAGCAGCCTATGCCTATGTGGTAATCACTGAAAGTGATTTTTCAACATTTGAGAAATGAAAATAAAATTCATGGGAAGAGGCTGCATCTCAGTAGTATGGCATAAAATCTGTATGCAAACTGTCGGAAGTTCAATCAATCAATTTGGAAGGCATTTTCTGTGAAATTGGATTTCCATTGATGGAGTTAGAAAAAACTTCAGTTCAGGAATCTGGTTAAGTATTTCTAGACAAATATATTAAGACTGCAGGAATCTTGTGTTTTATCTGCTGGCATCCAATGTCCACAGGGTGGTGCTTTGATTCATATAACAGTGTTCACTTAAAGACTCAGTCCTCTAATGGTATGATATTTCTAAAAATTGCCAGTAGTGAAATAAGCAGTTTAAAAGAGTACTGTATAACAGAGAACTCAGATTATTTTGGATAAATTTAAAATATTATGGTAGCAAAAACTTATATTTCATTGATTTCATCAATTTATTGTTGTTGTTAGTTGCGAAGTCGTGTCCGACCCATCACGACCCCATGGACAACATTCCTCCAGGCCTTCCTGTACCATCTTCTGGAGTCCATTTAAGCTCATACCTACTGCTTCAGTGACTCCATCCAGCCACCTCATTCTCTGTCGTCCCGTTCTTCTATTGCCCTCAATCTTTCCCAGCATTAGGCTCTTCTCCAGTGAATCCTTCCTTCTCATTAGGTGGCCAAAGTACTTGAGTTTCAACTTCAGGATCTGGCCTTCTAAAGAGCAGTCAGGGTTGATCTCTTCTAGGACTGACCGGTTTGATCGCCTTGCAGTCCAGGGGACTTGCAGGACTCTTCTCCAGCACCATAGTTCAAAGGCCTCAATTCTTTGGCGCTCAGCCTTTCTTATGGTCCAACTTTCACAGTCATACATTGCAACTGGGAAAACCATGGCCTTGACTATATGTACTTTTGTTGGCAGGGTGATGTCTCTGCTTTTCAGAATGCTGTCTAGATTTGCAATAACTTTCCTCCCCAGCAGCAAGCATCTTTTAATTTCTTGGCTGCCACAAGGTAAATTCTATCTCAACGTATATATATAAAAGAACTAGCTAGATTCCCCAAATTAACTTAGAGTGGCTTAAGAAAGCAGTTTAGTCTAAAGATATTTAAAAAGAACAATCAAGTATTTTAATAATAAAGTAATACAAATTACATTCACATTTATAATTAATTTAAAAATATGAAGAGATCTTTCTAAGACAGGGCTTTTTAACCTTTTCACCCATTGTACCATTTTTAGGATATGGCAATATCCGAGTACCACCAGTCATCTAGCAAGGTGTCAAAAACTTGATGACCAAAAAAAAAAAAAAGGAAAAAAGTGATGAAGTACTGGTAGTCCTCGACTTACAACAGTTCGCTTAGTGACTGTTCGAAGTTACAATGGCACTGAAAAAAGTGCTGAGCAAGACACCTGCTTGCCTACCCGGCGGCGCTCTTCCTCCTGTCCGAGGTTTTCATTGTTGTGAGCATTTCTGTTGAGATTGGCAGCGGGGGTGGGGTGGGGGGTGTTTGGTTTTTATTCCCCCCGTCTGCTGGGTGGTTGCAGCAGATTTTGGTCACTTTACATGACCCTGGGACACTGTGAGCGTCATAAATATGAATCAGTTACCAAGCATCTGAATGTAAATCACAAGACCCTGGAGATGCTGCAACATTCCAGCTGATCGGCGCTTCTTCTGGGCTCAACAGAAGTGGCAGGATCAGCGCCAAGCTCTAGCTGGAGCCTGGCGCTGATCCTGGCACTTCCACTGAGTCCTCACCGCCCTGAAGAAGCGCTGATCCTGGCACTTCCGCTGAGCCCTGACAGCCCTGCAGCTCCAGCCATCTCTCGCTCAGGCTTGTGCGGTGCTGCCACCAGTTCAGCTCAATCCCCTCCCCAGCTACCATTTTTCTAGGATGGTCGCGTACCACCTGCCAGGTGCCAATGTACCACACGTGGTACCCGTACCACTGGTTGAAAAGCCTTGGTCTAAGCCATACAAATTTCTATAGAATTATGATACCACAAGTTCAACAATGGCTAAAATGCTGTTTAATGCCATGTTTTCATTGGTTTATCTGTTAAAGATTTCCTAGATGAAAGCTGTGAAAATGTAATTCTAGAGCAGATAAAGAATGTATAACAATTAGCATGAAGTCAAGAAGACTACCTTCCTAGGCTCTGAAATTCACAAGAATGTGATCATGCACATGACATAAAAAGAAATGCCTGCTACTTGGGAGAAAAACTAAGATAGCTCTAGACAAAATACTAAAAAGTAGATGCATCACACTGAAAATAAAGTAGTCAAGCCTATGCTTTTCCCAGTTGTAAAAAATTACCATGAATGCTGAACAAAGAGAAAGAATGAACAAAGAAAATATATACCTGCTGGATAAAATTGTTCAAAATAACTTGGACCACAAAACAAAACAAAACATGCAACACTGGATTACTGCATTGCTCAGAAGAAGCATCAATAATCAAATAAGCATAAGCATCAATGATCATTGAAACTCAACATTAAGAAAACCAAGATCATGGCATCCGGCCCTCTCAATTCCTGGGAAATAGATGGGGAAGAAATGGAGGTAGTGACAGATTTTATCTTCCTGGGCTCCAAGATCACCACAGATGGGGACTGCAGCCAAGAAATTAAACAACGCTTGATCCTGGGGAGGAAAGCTATGGCAAATCTAGACAGCATACAAAAAAGCAGAGACATCACCCTGCCAACAAAAGTACGTATAGTCAAGGCCATGGTTTTCCCAGTTGCAATGTATGGCTGTGAAAGTTGGACCATAAGAAAGGCTGAGCGCCAAAGAATTGAGGCCTTTGAACTATGGTGCTGGAGAAGACTCCTGCGAGTCCCCTGGACTGCAAGGCGATCAAACCGGTCAGTCCTAGAAGAGATCAACCCTGACTGCTCTTTAGAAGGCCAGATCCTGAAGTTGAAACTCAAGTACTTTGGCCACTTAATGAGAAAGAAGGACTCACTGGAGAAGAGCCTAATTGAGGGCAATAGAAGAAGGGGATGACAGAGAATGAGGTGGCTGGATGGAGTCACTGATGTAATAGGTGTGAGCTTAAATGAACTCCAGAAGATGGTAGAGGACAGGAAGGCCTGGAGGAACGTTATCCATGGGGTCGTGATGGGTCGGACATGACTTCGCAATTAACAACAACAACCAATGATCAAACAAAAGCTTAAATATTTTGTCACAAAATGTAAATACGAGTTTTGATTTATAAAATCCAAGCTTCCTTAAGAGAAAGTCATTACATTGTGGTAGATATCACCAAACTAAACAGTGAAGGAAGGACGACATTTTAGCAGATAAAGTAACAATTAAAACAACTTTTATACTTTTGCTAAAGGAGATTGAGATTTTGTTTTATTTCTAAGTAATTCAGCAATTCATTCCAAATTTAAGGGTTGAGTTCACACATAATGATAATCTGTTCTTTAAATATTTTGTAGTAAATTATATTTTTTCTAGAACAACACACTTTAAACCATAAACTATGGTTATAAATAAAAAAGTAAACCAAAATCAATAAATCTGGTTTGATTTAGCATAACAACATCTGATATTTTATATATGATATTTTATATATATATATATATATATATATATATATATATATATATATATATATATATATATATATATATATATATATATATATATATATATATATATATATATATATATTCCAATAACATACTTTATGAGACATTCATATGACTTGCTAGATAAGAGAAAAAAATATGTGTCTCTGAAGTCAAATAATAGTACCAAAAAAGGCAGTATCTAGCTAGACTCTTCTGAGTTTTGAAGCTAAACAAGATCCAGGATATATTCTTATAACTAGGCCATGTTCTTAGCTCATATGAATAGATCAGCGGTTCTCAACCTGTGGGTCGTGACCCTTTTGGGGGTCAAATGACTCTTTTACAGGAGTCGCTTAAAACCATCGGAAAACACATATTTCCGATGGTCTTACTGAGACACTGCTTATAAAGCTTTCGGCGAGCCGTTTCCAAAGCTAGAATTCAGAAATAATCGCCTATTCAAAGCCACGCAAGAAATGGGGGGGGGGGGGGAGAAAAAGAAGAAAGAACTTGTGGAATTAAAAGCGCTTCTTCTCCTCTCCCCCACCGAGGGGGCTTTTTCCTGCATCCCACGCGCATTTTGCAAGGGAGTGGGGCGTCGGTGCCGGACACGTTCCATTCCGCGCGGTCCCTTTGTGAAAACCCCAAAACAGCGAGGGTGGCATTTACCTTTCCCAGGCAAATGTGGCAAGTGATGGGCAGCGTGAGAGACAATGTAACACTCTGAACGTTCTGAGCCATTGTGGCGTTTCGAATCCCGCGAGTGTGAACGTACCAACCCACAAAGCTGCAAGCCCTGCAGCAGGGATGGAAAGGCAAACCCCTCGCTCTTCCAACTCTCACGCTGCTTAAGGCTTCGTGTACGGCGAGCCACCAAGGCCAATTTCCTCCGTGAGAAGAGAACGCTTTCCCTCTGCTCCCCCCCACCCAAACTCTCCTCCTCGAAAGGGGCGGGGCTGAGAGACAGGAACTCTTCAAGCGCCACGGCGGGCAGTTCTTAGGGAAATTACCCTCTTCTCTGACCGTTTTGAAATAAAATAATAAAATATACTAAGGGCAATTTGGGATTCATTTCACTCCAAATGCAAAGCTGGGAGATGTAGAGAATGATCGGAAAGTTGTCATTTCTATAACTGAATCTTGTTCGAATAATCAGGAAGAAGACGATCCTAAATTGTCTAATTAGAATAGAATAGAATAGAATAGAATAGAATAGAATAGAATAGAATAGAATAGAATAGAATAGAATAGAATATAGAGCAGAGCAGGGCAGAGTAGAGTAGAGTAGAGCAGAAAATATGGAATGGAATGGTATGGAATGGAACGGAAAGGAACAGAATAGAATATAGAGCAGAGCAGAGCAGAGTAGAGTAGAAAATATGGAATGGAATAGAATGGAATGGAAAGGAACAGAATAGAATATAGAGCAGAGCAGAGTAGAGTAGAAAATATGGAATGGAATAGAAGGGAACGGAACAGAATAGAATATAGAGCAGAGCAGAGCAGAGCAGAGTAGAAAATATGGAATGGAATGGAATGGAATAGAATAGGACAGAACAGAACAGAACAGAACAGAATATAGAGCAGAGTAGAGCAGGGCAGAGCAGAGTAGAGTAGAGTAGAAAATATGGAATGGAATAGAATAGAATAGAATAGAATAGAATAGAATAGAATAGAATAGAATAGAATAGAATAGAATAGACAATATGGAAGAGAGAATAGAATAGACAATATGGAAGAGAGTAGAGTAGAGTAGAATAGAATAGAATAGAATAGAATAGAATAGAATAGAATAGAATAGAATAGAATAGACAATATGGAAGAGAGAATAGAATAGACAATATGGAAGAGAGTAGAGTAGAGTAGAATAGAATAGAATAGAATTTAATTATGTTCAATTTGTAACAATGAAAATATATCCTGCATATCAGATATTTACATTACGATTCATAACAGTAGCAAAATTACAGT
Organism: Protobothrops mucrosquamatus; assembly: GCF_001527695.2. Taxonomy (NCBI): domain Eukaryota; kingdom Metazoa; phylum Chordata; class Lepidosauria; order Squamata; family Viperidae; genus Protobothrops; species Protobothrops mucrosquamatus. The sequence goes on along the minus strand of NW_015386659.1, from coordinate 460,141 downwards.
TATGAAGTAGCAATGAAAATAATTTTATGGTTGGGGGTCACCACAACATGAGGAACTGTATTAAAGGGTCGCGGCATTAGGAAGGTTGAGAACCACTGGAATAGATGCTGAATTTTAACATAACACAGAAAGCTGGCTTTATCCAAAAATTAAAGTTCTGATGTTCTAGTTTTTCACCTGAAGCCTCTTGTGACCTGATTTCTTCTTTTACAGTATTTGGATAGTCTGTGTTAGTCTATTTGTGTGTCACTTTATTGTTTATTTTTATGTGACAGTGATGTGAAATTTTCCTTAATTTGAAGCGTTTTTGTTAGTTTATGAAATTTTGAACACATTGAAGTTTCATTGACAATTATACTTCTATTGATGGTTACCTTGTTTGTGTCTTGGTGTAGAATTCTGTATCCCTTTTGAGTTTCATTGTACCCCACAAGTACACCTTCGTTTGCGTAAGCATCCAATTTTGCACATTTTTCTTTTGGGATAGGCTTTTGCACATAGGTTTTCCTTCCTAATATTTTTAGATGGCTCAAATTCCATTCCACAGTTTATATGGAATTTTCTCAGCTGATTTTCCTGGTAATTGATTTTAGAGATAGCATGTGGTCATTGTTGTGTCCTGGGCCTGTTGAGGAAACTCAGCAGGCCCAGAAAGGTTGCAAATGGTCCTGGGGATTGTAAAAGCTGCCCGGGACCAGACTGAGTGGCACCAGCCTTGTGCACATGCGCAAGGCGCGAAAATGCTGCCTTCCTATTGGTTAGCACTAGCTGTGTTCCTCACCCTATAAAAGGCCTGCGAGCCTTTTGCTCTTTACTTGGAGTTGGAGAAGGAGAATAAAGAGCTATTGTTTACACCATGCATCTTCATCAATTGCTTGCGAACCGAAAACACAACACTGGCGACGAAGGTGGGATCCTTTGCAAGCTTAAGAAATGAAGAAGGACTTACCCAGGAAGTCCTGACGAGGGAAGATGGCGTCTGCATCAGCGTCCCATTCCGCCAGTACAGCGTCGCTGGGGAGTGAGCTCGGCTACAGGACCCTTTCCCAAACATCAGCTTGTAGAGGAAGCGATTGGTGAAGATCATAAACTACGATGTCGAAGATTGGCCACTTAACTGATTTCAATGTCTCCCACCCAGAGAGATGGAATTCCTACGTAGCACGGGTGGAGAATTACTTTAGAGTAAATCAGATAAGAGAAGACGGCCTGAAGGCAGCAACTCTTCTGTGTGCCTGTGGACAAGAAGCTTTTGACATCGCAGAAAACCTGGTGGCCCCTGCACCTCTCGAGTCAGTAACATATGCTGATCTAAAAAAGATGCTGAAGGAACATTTCCAGCTGAAGTTATCCGTCATTGCTTGGAGGCATGCGTTCGAGCAGAGAGACCAGAGGCCGGGTGAATCTGCTGCGGACTTTATTGCTGCCTTAAGGCAAGCAGCCAGGCCTTGTGAGTTCAAGGATCTGGAAGAGAGGCTGCGAGATCGCTTCGTTTGTGGCTTGAGGAGCAGAGACTTACAACAGAAGATCTTTGCAAAAGAAGATGTTTCCTTCCAAGATGCCTTACGAGAGGTGGCAGCTGAGGAAGCAGCTGGCGGGGCTGTGAAGGCTTTGCGGCTTGCCAGGAACCCTACAGACACAGCAACCATCCATCAAGAGGACGCTTGAGAAGGATCAGAAGCAGATCCTGAAGAGGAGGTGGACAGACTTCACCAGCCAGCTGAGAGGAGGCAGAAGGGACATCCGGACAAGGCCCCAGCAGCTCTTCAATGCTTCGGGTGTGGAGGACGCCACAAGCGAGCTGATTGCAGGTTCCGCTCCACCATTTGCCGGGCGTGTGGCAGGCAAGGCCACATTGCATCTGCCTGTTTGGGTCGCCAGAAGGTCCAACCTTGGGAAGAATTGCTTCAGAAAGGTACCAGGGTCCTCAGCCAACACAGGGTGGGTTTCTGCGCATCGCGCAGGAGCATTCTAAAAACAAGGACACACAAGCCCCTTAAGAAGAAACTTTCCATTAACGTAAGATTGCAAGGGGTTCCCTTACTAATGGAGTTGGACACTGGGTCCGCTCTCTCCATTATTTCAATTAACACATTCAAAAGGATTTGTATTAGTAGCGGCCTTCGAGCTAAATTCAGGCCATCAAATCTGATACTTACAGATTTTCAGAATTCTGTGGTGTGTGTTAAGGGGGAGGCCACCCTTAATGTGCAGCATAAGGATTTTGAAGGTCTCCTAGATGTGGTGGTAGTTGGGGGTGAACCTACAAGTCTTATTGGACTCGATTGGTTCGAGGCTCTGGGAATCCAGGTAACTGGGCTGCACCATTTGCAAACGGCAAGCCTTGCAGAGGTCTGTAAGGAGTTTGCAGATGTGTTTAGTTCAGAGCTTGGATCCTACAAGGGGCCTCCCATTGCGCTACGGTTGGACCCCACTATCACGCCCATCAGGGTTAAGCCTAGAAGGGTACCTTTTGCCCTCAAAGGTAAAATAGATGCTGAGCTGGACAAATTGCTCCAGCAGGGCATCTTAGAACCTGTGGATTCTAGGACTTCCAGTGGCATCATCTCAGCAGTGCGGGGGAAGGTGAATGGCTCCTGTTCCCAGAACCCGATTATTTCACGTTTTGGGGACCTTTTGGGGCGCAAGGAGCCTGGACGGCTCAGCGGACTAGAGGGGAAGTCCAGAGTGCAGCGTAGTGAAGGCGATTGTTTGGTTAAAAGAGATCTCCAGCTGGGGAGCGAGCGGCGTCTCGGCGGGAGGAGCAGTGATTCAGCAGAATACTTTCAATTGCTAAAGAGGCGAAGAGGAGGACAGATAAAAGAGTTTGAGTTAGTCCTGTGGTGGTGAGACAGGCGGATTTTTTTTGGGTCAGAATCTGAAGGAAAGGACAAAGTGAAGGAGTGAGATTGGGTGTGTAAGAGCGACAGGAAAAGAAAAGAAAGGAGAAGAAGAGAAGCGGTGAAAGCAGACGACAGCACGCCATGATGGCAAGCATGTTCTGAATGGACGAGCACCCTAACCAGAAAGTAGAGAGAGAACCAGCCGCTTTAATAAAACTTTTGAACTGAGTGATTAGAAGATTTCGAGGATATATTTATATCTGTATCTAACCACCTATAAATTTGGATACATTGTTTACAATTTAGCATTTAAAATTAATTATATAGATATTTTGAATTGTTTATATATTGATAGCTGTAATTATTTTTTTCTTTTGTACAAATTGATAATTATAATCAGAATCAAACTTATATATTAATCAATGGATTATTAATATTTATAGTTATTTATATTTATATTTGTACTTATATAGATTTGCTTATTGATTTAATTTAAAGTTCTTGTGGGGTTATTGGTATTTAAGTTAAATAATTTGCTAAAGTTATTTAAAGTTAATTAAGAATAGAGATAGCTAAGATTAGTGGAACTGATTATCATTTAATATTTAATACTTAATATTGTAAGGAAGGTAAAAATAGAAGGACAAAAATAATAACAACAACAAAAGATAGACAGTAAATGGTTGATGACAGTGTGGAGAAATATTTATAGAATACTGGGAGAGCAAAGTAGGGTATTGAAAGAGATGACCAGTATTACAACAACGACTTTAAAGGCAGGGAAAAAAACAGCATCAAACCCAACAATAACAACGGCTTCCCCATTAAACCAAAGGTCGACAGA
>NW_015386659.1:454751-455864 GCF_001527695.2 Protobothrops mucrosquamatus | reverse complement strand
AGGAAATTATTACATTGAAACAAATTCCTAGAAGGGTTCGAGAACAACGTAAGGACTATCGCTTCCTTGCCGCACAATTGAACAAGCGAAATATTTTGTTTAGGTGGATAGTCCCAGAGGGAATGCTTATTTCATGGCAAGGCAAGAAGGTTAAAATTGATAGTTTAGCGATGGCACAGGACTTCTTTGACCAGTTGACGGGAAATGAAGAGGATCAGAGCAGTAGGGAGGAGATGGAGACCGTAAGCCAAGAAGAAGACCAAGTTAAAGAAGGAACCCGGGAAGAGAGAAGCAAAAAAGAAAAAGGACCTCAAGAATTAAGAGGTATTAAAACAAGATCCCAAGTAGTTACAACGGCAAACAGAGATTAATATCTGGTAGACAGATAACAGAATGGAAGATTGGAAATTAATATCAATAAACATTAACGGATTAAATGCAGTGATAAAAAGGAGACAAATATTAACAAAGCTAAGTAAACAAAAGATAGACATAGTGTGCCTCCAGGAAGTACACATTCGAAAACAGGATGAAAGATATTTAGAGTATAAAAAGTTAGGGACACTTTATACAGCACTAGCAGAGAAGAAGAAGAAAGGGGTGGTGGTATATATTAAGGAAGGAATAAAGGCTAATCTAATTTATGCTGATCCAAAAGGAAGAACCCTAATGATGGAAATAAAACGAGGGCATACTCAAATCTTGTTGGTAGTTGTATATGCGCCTAATAAAAATCAGGGGGAGTATTATAAGAAATTGCACGAAAAGATAATTCTAACAGGACATAGGAATATATGCATAATAGGTGATTATAATGGGATAGTAGACATCCAAAAAGATTACATAAGCGATAAAACTAACAAGAATAGAAGAAATATATTACCAAAGACATTTTTTAGAATGATAGATGAATTAATTTGATAGATATGTGGAGAACCCTACATCCAAAAGAAAATAAATATACATTTTATTCCAACCCCCATGCATCCTGGTCTAGAATTGATATGCTATGGATGAATAAGGAATTAGCTATAGAAATTGAAAAGATTGAGATCTCCCCAAATACGTGGGCAGACCATAATCCCCTTGAGATAAAATGGAGAGGTCAAAGGA
>NW_015386659.1:443675-452293 GCF_001527695.2 Protobothrops mucrosquamatus | reverse complement strand
ATTGTTGGAAATGTAATTATCGTCAAGGTACCTTCTTTCATGCTTGGTGGCTATGCCCTGAAGCGAAAAAATATTGGATTAAAATACAAGGGTGGCTACAAGATTTAACAAAATGTCAAATCGAATTAAATCCGGAAACATTTCTCCTGGGAATACTTAAAAAGAAATTTGATAAGAAAATAAGATATCTGATCTTACACATACTAACTGCGGCAAGAATTGCATCCACGCAATATTGGAAGGAACGCAATATACCACCAGAGGGGTTGATTATTCAGAAAATTTATGAATGTGCCGAGATGGACAAACTCACCTTAGAATTAAAAGAAAAAGATGATTCGGAATTTTATGTGGTTTGGGAAAATTGGTATAATTGGATAGACAATAGAAATAAAAATTGAAAATATACATAAGGTTATTGTGTAAATTAGGTTATTGTGGGTTAGATTGAATGTACATAGTGTATATATTGTATAGAATGTAGATCCATAGTATATAAAAATGACATAGTCTGCTGAATATGTACTGTATTAAAAATAAACAAACAAACAAACAAATAAATAAATAAAAGAACCTGTGGATTCTAGTCCATGGGAAACCCCCATAGTAACGCCTCTAAAGGCTAATGGGGAAATACGTATATGTGCTGATTACAAATGTACACTGAACAAGGCGTTGCAACAGCACGCTTATCCAGTTCCTGTTGTAAGCCACATTCTGGCCTCCCTCAAGGGGGGGGCGCATCTTTGCGAAACTTGACCTGGCACAGGCCTATCAACAGCTACCTGTTGATGAGGCAGCTGCAGAGGCCCAGACTATTGTAACTCACAGGGGGGCCTTCAAGGTCAAGAGATTGCAATTTGGGGTAAATGTAGCCCCTGGAATATTCCAAAGTGTAATGGAGAGCACACTTCGAGGTATTCCTGGGGTCTGCCCCTATTTTGATGACGTCCTCATTACTGGGGAGTCATCTCAAAATCTAGCAGAGAGATTAAGGGCTGTCTTGCTTCGTTTTTGCAAAGCAGGCCTTAAGTTAAAGCAGGATAAATGTAAGATAGGAGTCACTTCAACTGACTTCTTGGGTTTCAGGATTGATGCCCAAGGCATTCACCCTGCAAAAGACAAATTGCAAGCTATTCAGCAGGCCCCAAGTCCAAAGTCCAAGAGTGAGTTACAAGCCTTCTTGGGACTTTTGAATTTCTACCATGCATTTCTCCCACATAAGGCTGCTGTGGCAGAGCCGTTACATAGGCTGTTAGACAAGCAGGCTTCATGGCAGTGGACTAAAGTCCATGACAGGAGTTTCAATGAGGTTAAGGCCTTGCTCACTTCCAATGCTGTTTTAGCGCATTTCAATGAGCAACTGCCTGTTTGCATCACATGCAATGCATCTCCTTATGGAGTGGGAGCAGTACTTAGTCATCTGAAGGTTGATGGGACACAGGTCCCTGTGGCCTATTATTCAAGGACTCTGTCATCTGCAGAGCGGAATTACGCTCAGATTGACAGAGAAGCCTTGGCAATAGTGGCTGGCATTAAGAAATTCCATGATTTCTTATATGGCCGCCACTTCACAGTCTATACAGAACACAAGCCTCTGCTAGGGTTGTTTACAACCAACAAACAGACACCTCATATCATTTCTCCTCGTATGCTGAGATGGTCCATCTTCCTGTCAGCATATGACTACACTCTAGTTCACAAACCTGGTAAAGAGATGGGCCATGCAGATGGCCTAAGCAGGCTACCTCTGAAACGGGTAGAGCCTGACCCTGCTCCTGCCATTAATATTCTTTCTATTCAAGAGTTGCCTGAATCTCCCCTCAATGCTAGGGACGTGGCTGCAGAGACTGCCACTGATCACACGCTTGCACACGTGCTGACATGGGTATTGTCAGGATGGCCTGACACGTGTCTACATGCGACATTTCAAAGTTTCTGGCAAAGGAGAAATGCACTGTCTATCTTTAATGGGTGCCTATTATGGGGGAGTAGAGTAGTTATTCCTGCCTCACTGAGGTCTAGGATCTTGTCCTCACTGCATGAGGGTCATCCCGGAATTGTGCGCATGAAAGCGTTTGCGCGCAGCCATCTCTGGTGGCCTGGGCTTGACAAAGCTATCGAAGCTCAGGTGCACGGGTGCCAAGTGTGCCAACAATCACGGCCTGAAATGCCTCAGGCCCCAGTACACAGGTGGGAGGAGACGCACACCCCTTGGTCACGGGTACATTTAGATTATGGTGGGCCCTTTCAGGGGCAATTCTTCCTTATCCTTGTGGATAGCCACTCCAAGTGGCTAGAGGTTGTACCTGTCTCCTCCACTACTACTGTCAGGACCATCCAGGTGTTAAGAGGAATCTTTGCAACCCATGGCCTTCCAGATGTGCTTGTATCTGACAATGGTCCTCAATTTACATCTTCTGAGTTCCAGGCTTTTCTTCAGGCCAACCTGATCCGGCATGCAACGTCTGCTCCCTTTCACCCTTCCACCAAAGGGCAAGTGGAGAAAATGGTGTGCACCACCAAAGACGCACTCAAAAGACTAACATACGGCAGCTGGCATCACAGGTTAGCAGATTTCCTTCTTGCACATTGCACCACACCATGCACTGCCACCGGAAAGAGCCCAGCTGAACTGCGCTGGAGTCACCGCCTCATTACTAAGTTGGATAGACTGCACCTTGACCGGGTGGCTTCACAGAGGTCACAGCCGCGGGCACCTAGGAGACTTCAGGTGGGCGATCCGGTCTGGGCTAGAAACTATGGTCCTGGACACCTCTGGGTCCCTACTGTCATCTGTAAGATCTCTGGACCTCTCTCATACGAAGTGACCTTGGGAGATGGTCGCGTCCTGAGGCGTCACATCGATCAACTGCGCTGGCGGTTGTCTCATGATGCTTCCACCCCTGCCTCTGCTCTCGGGGGGGAGGGGGAGCCAGATCGCACTTCAGGTCAACATCCCGAGACCCTGCCTCAAGATCGCACTTCAGGTCAACATCCTGAGACCCTGCCCCATTGCTCCTGGGAAGTACCACAGGACACTAGGGATTTCCCAGGGGCGGAGCACGGGCATCCTCGTGGTTCAGCTATTGTGCCAAATTGGGAGTCTTGCGTATCCGCAAGAGCTCCGAATAGGAATTCACCTGAGGGGGAGTTTGCCATAGAGGCGGCTCCTGACTCTGGCACTCCAGCCACTGGGGACTGGAACAATTGGGGCACTCCTGTAACACAGGTCACGTCCGAGACTGGTCGCGGGCTCAAGGGATTTAGTTCCCTGGAGCCATCCAGGTTGGTTGGGGAATCCTCAGCCAATTCAGAAAGTTGGGGAATTCCAGCTGCTCTACAGGAGCCTGGAAAGAGCTCTGGCAAATTTGCCAGTACGCCTCACCAGGGGTCACCTGCAAAACGTGTGCATAAAAGTCCTGGTCTAGTAAGCCCATCAGACGGGCCAGTAGGCAAGGCCCTTAAGTACAAGTCCTGGTCTGCCTAGCCGATCAGGTGAGCTGACAAACCAGGCCCCCTCCCTAACCTTGCGTAGGTCACAAAGGGCTAAGGCCCCTCCTAAGCATCTAGGCAATTATGTGAGGTTCCTGTCAACACAAGGGACCTTACAAGTCTAGGTCATGGAGATGAACCTACGTTGGGAAAATAGATAGACACGCGAAGCCACATTAGAAAGTGGTTGGTTAGCCAACCCTATTAGTTATAGAAGGGTGTTGTATGGAGTGGAATATTATTTTCTTTTATTTTATTATTATTGTAAGAAATTGGAATTATGTGTGTGTTCTATCTAGGGGGGAGAGGTGTTGTGTCCTGGGCCTGTTGAGGAAACTTAGTAGGCCCAGAAAGGTTGCAAATGGTCACGGGGATTGTAAAAGCTGCCCGGGACCAGACTGAGCGGCGCAAGCCTTGTGCGCATGCGCAAGGCGCAAAAACGCTGCCTTCCTATTGGTTAGCACTAGCTGTGTTCCTCACCCTATAAAAGGCCTGCGAGCCTTTTGCTCTTTACTTGGAGTTGGAGAAGGAGAATAAAGAGCTATTGTTTACACCATGCGTCTTTGTCAATTGGTTGCGAACCGAAAACACAACAGTCATAATTGCCTTCCCCCAGTATGTGGTTGGGATATCTGCATCAAACAACATGGTTCTTCCATTCTCATTCTTTCTGTAACCTTATCTTGTTCTATGTTGTATGGTACAGTATTTTGAAATATTATGCCATGCTTTCTGAGAATCGCCTGTGTGTGTTCACCTATATATACAGTTTCATTGTCTATGTGCAAGACACTCAGCATTTTGTCAAATTTATTGCTTACTTGAGCTAAATACTATTCAAGTTTTGTTGTGTAATAAATATAGTGTAGTATACATGGAGTAATCATCTATAAAAGTGAGGAATTACCTCTTCTTTCCTGGAGTCAATGTTTTTATTGGATCGCAAAGATCTGAATGATCTTCTAGACCTCTGAAGTCCAGAGGTTTTTTAGCTTTGGTGTTACTCTGCTTTGGAAAGGTTTTTCTTGTTATTTTTTCTTTTATACAGCTGGTGCATGTCATTATTTAATCACATGGACTAATTTTTATTGCACTTGCATAGTCATTCTCAGTTAATTTCTTTATTATGGCATGACTTCTGTGCCCAAGTCATCTGTGCCATGTGTGAATACAGTTCAAATGTTTTTCTTCCTTGGCAATATTAACCACCTCATTGCAGTTCAGCTGATACAGTTCATCTGTAATTTTACCCTTTGTAAATAAGAGATTCCCTTTTTGTGATAGCACAACTGTCCTCATGGAAGATCACTCCATTGCCTTGTTTTGTGAACTACTTCACTGATGAAAGATTAGTTATAAGAACAGGACATCAGGACATTTTTCACAGGTATCTTTCTGGTGACACTCTGGGAAATAGAACAGTAAAGAAAATAGTCCTTTTGATTCCATTATTTGGCCATTAGCTGTGGTGATTTTTTTCTGTTTTACTCTCGTCAAAGTAAATAAAGAAATTTCTGTCATTTGTCATGTGACTTGTAGGTCCTGAATCAACACATCATGCTTGTAAAGATTTGCAATTTTTGGATCAAAAAACATATTCACTATATGAAGCAAAATCAGTTTCTTCCTTCACATTTTTGGCCTTTTGTAATTTAGTTTGTTTTTTCATTCTAACTTTCCAGATTTCCAGTCTACTTTTAAATGGCTTTGATTCTTGCACACAAAGCATTCCTGCAATTTCTTGCTTCATGTAACTGTTTTTATTTCTATTTTTTATCTTTAAAGCAGACTGCGATAGAAGCACCATCACTATTAATACTTTCTGTTTTACACTTATATTCATCAATAAGCTTGCCCTTAACATATTCCAATGTCAGTTCAGTCCAGATGTGCATCAAGTGCTGTCACAAGCATTTCATAACTTTCTAGTAAACCGCTAAGTAATAGTGCTGCGACATGAAAATCTTTTATTTTTTTTCTCCTATACCTCTCAGGCGTCTTCCTTACGTAATCCTATATATCTTGGCCTTTCATCAGCTTGGTTTGATATAGCTTTCTAATGATATAAAGTTTATTGCTGAGATTAGCTCTTTCATGCACCTTTTGTAATTCTTCCCACATTTTTTTAGCAGTTTCACACTTACATATATGTATGATTTGACCATCTTCTATGCTAAGAAAGATTGTGCTCTGAGCTTTCTGAGCTTTCTCTATCCATTCATCTGAAGGGTGTTTTGGCCTTATTGCATTTATACATTTCCATGTACCTTCTCTTATTAGCAGAATCTTCATCTTGAATTTCTAAGACTGGAAATTCTGGTTTATCACATTTGCAAATGAAAGCTTTGTTACAGCTGTGTTACTGGCCATTTTCTTTTATTCTGTTGAGTCTTCTTTCTGTTGCTGTAGCTGGCTATGAATGGGCCCATAACCTGTTAGAAATTCTGTAGGTAGCCCTACAGAACAAACAATGTACAATCCACATCTGCTTTTCTGCTTAACTGCAACAAGGAAGCAGGAAACTTTATTTTAAGAAAAGGCTTAGTGATGTACCATAGATGCAACTACAAACTTATAAAAACTGCCATCTACTGGCTGAATACTACTGTAGTTGTTGTACAGAATACATGAACACTGTATTCCAATAAATTCCCTTTGACATAGCAGCAATATATATCTTAGAGATCAATGAGAAGCAGTTACTTTCCTTTGCCTCACAGTCACTGCTTGTGCAACCTCCAGTGGCTTTTGCAAGGAGGATGAAAGGACTGTAAAGCATTGTTTATGATTATCACATCACCTTTGTAGTCACATGACAGCAATTCAGGCATTTGGCAACTGGCTTTACAGTGTTGTATTTACAATGTTGCAGAGTCTTGTGGTCATGTGGTCATGATTGGCAATCTTCCCAGCTAGCTTCCAATAAGTAATTGGGGAAGCTGTTTTCCCTGGACCATGTAATTCACTTAACAACCATGATTCATTTAATGATCATGGTAAAAATGATTATAAAATTGGATTCTGTCATGTAACTGTGCTATTGCTCTGACTTACAATCGAAATTCTGATCCCAGTTGTGGTGGGGGTTGAGGAATAACTGTAATTCTGCTTCCTGACAATTAAAATGTACAATTCTTATCATCGCCTTTGTGAATATTCAGCACCAAGAATTGTAAATCTATTTTAAGGTCCTTTGGTTTATAACAATGTATTCTCTAGAGCATCCCATCTATTCTTATGCTTATAACTAGGCCATGTTCTTAAATATTCTAGCAAAATGCAACATTAATTTTCTTCTGCCTATGTTCCATCCTGTGCAATCTGCTATTTCTCAAGGCTTCCAACTTGCTTCAAAAGTAACTGTTCCATTCAAAAGATAGGCCTCCAATGTTCTGTTGATTCAGGAAGTAACTTGTTGTGGCTTGTTAAAGTATTCAAGAAAACCAGGTTTCCATCCTTCCAATCCTTATCCGTATTACCAAGCAGGTGAAAACAAACAAACAAACAGTAGTGCAGATAATCTGTTTGTTTGGTTTTTTTATGTTACTGAGACACACATTTAGAGATGAAGCCTTACAATCTTTCTAGAAATCTATGCAAGGATTTTTTAATTAAGATCTTTTATATACTAAGTTATTCAAGTACCTGAAATTTCTTTTCTTTTTCTTTTTTTGCTTTTTAACAGAATGGTTATAGCTTATAGGAGAGCTAGAACATAAGACTATTATAAAAGCAAAAATCTCAGTGAAATAAGTGCATGGGTTTTCCACTGAATGATCTTCTAACCATAACAACTAATTGTTTGGATGACTGTATGATGGTTCCTTTGAGGACACTACCTATTAAACTTAAACACAGAGAGACACACACAGGTTCATCAACAGAGACAAAATGGGACTGAGGAAAATGTAACTACTGCTTTCAAAAATAAAAATATATATAACCATGCATAATATTTTTTAGAATTATTTACAATTGTGTTACTATTATACAATTTCAAAGTGTACTCTACAGTGGTGGGATTCAAATATGTGAACAACCCGTTCTCTGTGAAGATGCTGCTTCCGGAAGTCCATTCAGGGCCTGGGCAGCAAAAAATTAGCTACAGGTTCTGCTGAATTGGTGCAAACTGGCTGAATCCCACCACTGGTACTCTAACAGTATATAGTAAGTGAAATGCGGGAAGGATAAATGGCTAAAGAAGGAAAATTAACTAGAATAGTGTAGTTTTTGTATTTAAACAAAACACTGAAATACCATTATAAAAGATAAGATAGAGAAAGAATGTGATATAATGGGAAATTGGATTAAAAAAATTAAGTTTATGAAGATCAATTATGAATAGTAGTGAAAATAATGTAACGTTAAACCAGTTTCTTATTCACAAGAGAACAAGGATTTTATTTGCTTTTACCAAACAACGACATCAAGAAAGGTCTTGGACAACTGTGAGATAGACAATACAGATCTCTTTCCCCTGTCATGAGATCTTTCCTCAAATTTCAGCTGCTATAAGGGCTAGCAGCTCCAATTTTCCAGTTTTCTACCTCAGCCTTTTCTGCATCACCTTCAGAATCGTATGTTAAATATATTGTTAGATATATATCCTATTTTTCATTTTATCATCACAAGAAATTGGAGTGTAGGTTGCTCTGAGAGTAGCCAGGTGACTCAGTGAATTCTATGGCTAAAGGAAGATTGGAATCTTCCATTTGACTATGATACATTTGCTATATCAGAGAAAACACAATTTTCCCATCCCCATTCCTGCTATGTTTATAAATGTTGCAAAGCCTTTAATATAATAAGGGAGTGAAATTATATTTATTTGTATGTATGCAAAACTGATCCTCTATATGGACAAAACTTTCCTAACTACAACATCACTGGTTTGAATTATATATATATATAATATATATATGTGTGAATGCTTTTTGAACACCCTGTCGGCCCAAATATGGGGGAGAGAAATCTTTTGCCTGTATCAGCTCAATCCAGAGCCATCCACAGGCAGCAGTCGCTTAACTGCGACATCATATGTGTTTTTCAAAATTTGGATTGCTAACAAAGAATTAAGGGAGTACTGGGATAGCTATTTCTAACCTTATTAGGTTTTCATCAGC
>NW_015386659.1:440028-442378 GCF_001527695.2 Protobothrops mucrosquamatus | reverse complement strand
GGGGAAGAGAACCTGTGGCTCAGTGACTAAATCACTGACTAGTATGTATAACTGCCCAGGTTCGAATCCCATAAAGGGTATGGCTAACTGATGAAGGCAAAAAAGCCAGAAATGGTCCATCTTAGTCTCCCAATTTAATTCTTTACTCTTTGTCAGAAAAAGAAATTTGGATATATATATATATATATATATATATATATATATATATATATATATATATATATATATATATATATATATATATATATATATATATATATATATATATATATATATATATATATATATATATATATATATAATGCATAGTGCAAAACATACAGCATAAAATCTCAGTTAATACTAAAAGTTTCAAAACACTTGCCTGTAACAAAGGAAGAGGAGAGATCAATGCGTGCAGACCCAGGATATATCTGCAGCCTATGCCGCAAAATTCTATTGGCTGCCATGTGGAGTGATACTTCACTTTCAGTATGAGAGAAAAAGATCAGCACAACTTGAGCCAACACTCCATCTGAGTCAGGACTGAAAGACAACCAAATTATTAATCACAAGTGATCAGTGTGCTTATGTGATTACCGCTAGATTCTATAATAAGGAACTAGAAAAAGAAAAAAGGCAAAATGGAATATAATTAATGATTGTTAATAGCAATATTTCTTAACCTCTTACTTTAATCAACATGTTGATATATTCATAAGGTCCACATTTAAACATTTAATTTCTGAATATATAAAAAACATAAAAATGCCCTCAAACTGAGTTAATTCCAGCTTATTATTTGGACATAACCATGCAGTCTCTTAATAACAGTATGCAAATGGTTTCTGTCGATACTTTCTGAGAAGTTTTCTGAATTCTTAGTTTAAACTAGAATAGAATAGAATAGAATAAAATAGAATAGAATAGAATAGAATAGAATAGAACTGGAAGGGACCTTGGAGGTCTTCTAGTCCAGCCCCTGCTTGAGCAGGAGAACCTATACCATTTCAAGCAAGAGTCTGTCTAGTCTCTTCTTAAAAATCTCCAGTGATGGAGCATCCACAATTTCTGGAGGCAAGCTGTTCCACTGGTTAATTGTCCTCACTGTTAGGAAGTTTCTCCTTAACTCCAGGTTGCTTCTCTCTTTGGTCAGTTTCCAACCATTGTTTCTTGTCCTGCCCTCTGGTGCTTTGGAGAATAGTTTGATGCCCTCTCCTTTGTGGTAGCCCCTCAAATACTGGAATACTGCTATCATGTCACCAATGTTTCTTCTCTTCTTTACACTAGCCAAACCCAAGTTCTGCAGGCGTTCTTCACATATTTCCAGGCCTTTGATCATTTTAGTTGCTCTTCTCTGCACTTTTCCAAAGGTGTCAACATCTTTTTGTAGCATGGTGACCAAAATTGGGTGCAGTATGTAATGTATTGAGTTAAAATTATGAAGCAGATGGCTGGGATCTGTGCAGGAACAGTTAGCAGACCATATGGCCTGCTAGCCAGACTTGCTGTCTACAAGACTGATTAGTATGCATTTGAGCGGGAGAATACTGTGCTCTCATTGGCTGATGCCGCCCAGAGTTGAATGTATAAATAGGGGTGGAGCAATGCTTGTTAGTTTCTGTTTTGACTTCAATAAAGAAGTACTTGTTCTATTGCTGCCTCTTCAATGCTGAATCTAGCAGAAAACAGAACATTGGCGATGAAGATGGGATCGTGCTGCCGCAATTCAAAGAGCTGAGTCACTACGGGTGTCAAGCCTAGCATGCACTTGGTTGGAATGGCGTTCCACCCCCCCTCACTCTATCCTGCCAGTACGAAAACGCTGGAGGAGAGTGCTTCCAAGGTTTCGCCCTGGAAGTCCCTTGGAAGCCTGCGCAGCACGAGGCATTGAAAAGGCCGCGAAAGACTCACCATGGCGAAGATCGGAAAACTCTCCGAATTCGATGTCGATGTCGATGTCGACCGAACACAGGTAAGGATGCATATTAGATCCTACCTTGTGGCGATGAGGGTGGCGAGGTCTAATTACTACTCCACCCTCATTGCGTCATCAGATAACCGCCCGGCCTCCCTCTTCAGGGTGACCCGCTCCCTCCTCCAATTGAGGGGGGGAGACCCCCTGGCGGGGAAGGCTGAGGAATTTGCACAATATCTGCATGACAAAGTCGCTCGGATCCGAGAGGGTTTGGACTCCGACTGGGTGGCCCCGGGGGAGGTGGCAGGAGCAGGTCTTGAGACTGTTATATGGGAGGAGTTTGACTCTGTGGCTCCCGAGGACGTGGACAGGATCCTGGGGAGACTGAATGCAACCACATGTTTATTGGATCCGTGTCCCTCCTGGTTGGTACTGGCGGCTCGGGAGGGTACA
>NW_015386659.1:432258-438945 GCF_001527695.2 Protobothrops mucrosquamatus | reverse complement strand
CCATCATCTTTAAAGCGCTCCATGGCATCGGACCCGGATACCTTCGAGACCGCCTCCTGCCGCAGATTACCCCCCATCGACCTGTACGCTCCCACAGAGTGGGTCTCCTCAGGGTGCCGTCGGCCAGACAGTGCCGGCTGGCGACCCCAAGGGGGAGGGCCTTCTCGGTGGGAGCTCCCACCCTCTGGAATGAACTGCCTCCAGAGATCAGGGTGATCCCTGATCTCCCTTCCTTCCGCCGCGCCCTTAAGACATGGTTATTCCAGCTTGCAGGACTGGCCTAGGGGAAATTTTTAGAGGGGGTTTTAATTATATTTTAATTAGATCACAGTTAAATATTTCCTTTTAATTAATTTTTAATCTTGTAATGTATCTGTGTATTTTTACTCGATTGTTAGCCGCCCTGAGTCCGCAAGGAGAAGGGCGGGATATAAATTTAATAAAATAAATAAAATAAATAAATAAAAATAAATACGTCGTGAGAGTTGAAAATTACCTGCGGGTAAACCAAGTTCAAGACGACGGATTGAAGGCCGCGACGCTCTTGTGTGTTTGCAGTCAAGTCCGGATGAAGGCGCTCATGCGTAGCTACCTCTGGTGGCCTGGGCTTGATAAAGACATCGAGGCCCAGGTCCACAGGTGCCTCATTTGCCAGCAGTCAAGGCCAAAAATGCCATATGCTCCTGTGCATAGATGGGAGACCACACAAGCCCCTTGGTCAAGGATTCATATTGATTTTGCTGGCCCCTTTCAGGGGCAACTCTTCCTCATTGTTGTGGACAGTCACTCCAAATGGCTAGAGATCATTCCAGTGTCCACTATGACTACTGCCAGGACCATCCAGGTTCTGTGCAGCATCTTTGCAACGCATGGGCTCCCAGATGTCATAGTCTCATACAATGGGGCTCAATTTACTTCTGCAGAGTTTCGATCCTTCTTAAGGGTGAATATGATTAGGCATGCCACTTCGGCTTTCTTCCACCCGGCCTCTAACAGCCAAGCGGAACGCATGGTCAGAACGACCAAGGAATCCTTGAAGAGGATCACCCATGGCAATTGGCACCACAGGTTGGCAGATTTCCTCCTCTGCCAATGCACAATGCCCTGCACTTTGATAGGCAAGAGCCCAGCTGAATTAAGATGGGGGCACCATCTGATCACAAAGCTGGATCGCCTACATCCAGACAGGGTTGCTTCACAAGTGCCGCAGCCTAAGGCACCAAGGCACTTGCAAGTGGGTGATCCAGTTTGGGTGCGCAACTATGGACAAGGGGCACTAGGGTGGTAGCTGTGGTTTGCAAGGTGTCATGGCCGCTCTCACACAAAGTGGCCCTGGAAGACGGTCGTGTGCTCCGCAGGCATATTGACCAGCTGCGTTGGAGGTTACCATGCCACTCTTCCGCTCCTGTCTCTGCTCTTGGGGGGAAGGAGGAACACGATTGCGATCGTGCATATGAGTCTCTCAGCAAAAGCGGGACCTTGACATCGCCGAACAGGGATTTTGTCAATGAGACTGCTCCTAACTCAGGCACTGCGCCCATGGGACATTGCTCTCAATTGGCTTTTCATGCCGCTCTTGCTTCAGGCACTGCGCCCATGGGATATTGCTCTCAATCGGCTTTTCATGCCGATCCGGTGGATTCTACTCCACCACCAAGGAACTCTGGCTCGGGCCTACCAGAACAGGCAAGCCACAGGGAAATGGACAAGGCTTGGGTCTACCGGAACAGGCCAGCCTTCATGAATCAGCTTTACCCATGTGGGACGGGTCACACAGCCCCGGTCTGCTGAGCCTGGCAGGCGAGCTTGCAGATCAGGAGCTAGCAGCAGCTCCGAGATGTTCGGAGCAGGCGAAAGGCCCACCAAAATTTTTAAAGGACTACATAAGGTTTTTGTCATTGCAAACTTAAAATGCTTATGTATTTTTATTGCAAACTTAAATGCTTATGTATGTTTCTTTGAAATTTTGAATTCTTATGTATTTTCCTTGCAAACTGAAATGTTTAAGTATTCTTAAATATTGAACAGTATAATGTAAGGATTATGTACCACTGAGTGCTATTGTGCCTTTTGAATGTGTGTAATCTTTGAACAACAAACAATGCTTTGTAAGTGTCAAAGAGCCGGGGGGAGGGGTGTAATGTATTGAGTTAAAATTATGAAGCAGGTGGCTGGGATCTGTGCAGGAACAATTAGCAGACCACGAGGCCTGCTAGCCAGACTTGCTGTCTACAATACTGATTAGTATGCATTTGAGCGGGAGAATACTGTGCTCTCATGGGCAGACGCCGCCCGGAGTTGAATGTATAAATAGGGGTAATAATAATAATAATAATAATAATAATAATAATAATAATAATAATAATAATAATAAAAAAGTTGGAAGGGACCTTGGAGGTCATTGAGTCCAACCCCCTGCTCAGGTAGGAACCCTACAATGCAATGCTTGTTAGTTTCTGTTTTGACTTCAATAAAGAAGTACTTGTTCTATTGCTGCCTCTTCAATGCTGAACCAAGCACAAAACAGAACACAGTATTCCAGGTATGGTCTTACTAGGGTTTTATAAAGCCGTATTAATACTTTGCATGATCTTGATTCTATGCCCCTATTTATACAATCCAGGATTGTATTAGCTTTTTTGGCTGCTGCTGCACACTGCTGGCTCATAGTCAAGTGATCGTCCACTAGGACTCCAACATCCCTCTCACAGTTACTGTTTTTAAGCCAGGTCTCGCCTAATCTGTATTTAAACCTTTGATTTTTCTTGCCTAAATGTAAAACTTTGCTCTTCTTCACATTAAAACTCATTTTGTTGGATAGGGCCCATTGTTCAAGTTTGTCAAGATCTTTTTGGATCCTGAGCTTGTCTTCTGGGGTGTTGGCTATTCCTGCCAGTTTAGTGTCATCTGCAAATTTGATGAGTTCCCCTTCTATTCCCTCATTTGAGTTATTAATAAAGATATTGAAGAGTACTGGGCCTAAGATGGAGCCTTGTGGTACCCCACTGCTTACTTCCCTCCATGTGGATGTAATGCCATTGAGGACTACTCACTGAGTACGGTTTGTCAGCCAGCTACAGATCTATCTGATGGTGTTGTTGTCTATCCCACCTTTTTCTAGCTTACTAAGCAGCAGGTTGTGGTCTACTTTGTCAAATACCTTACTGAAGTCTAAGTATACTATATCCATAGCATTTTGCTGGTTTACTAGTTTAGTCACTTTATCAAAGAATGAAATAGGATTAGTTTGGCATGTTTTTGACAAACCTGTGCTGGCTACTGGTTACAACTCTGTTTGCTTCTAGTTGTTCGCAGATCTGTTTTTTGATTATCTTTTCCAGCATCTTCCCAGGTATTGATGTTAGGTTGATTGGTCTGTAGTTTCCTGGGTCCATTTTTTTCCTTTCTTGAAGATGAGAACCACATCAGCCCTTTTCCAATCCTCAGGTACTTGCCTGGTGCTCCAGGATTTTTGAAAGATATGGTGCAATGGTTCTGAGATAACATCTGCCAGCTCTTTCAGAACTATGGGATGTAATCTGTCGGGTCCCAGTGATTTATAAGAACCTACCGTTCTTAATTCACATTATATGAGAATATAAAAGAATTTTTAAAAAACTATAAAGTAAATGAGTATTTGCTGTTCTGGACTAAAAAAAAAAAACTCTAGTATGTTCCATGAAAGGGCATATGTATGAAGAACTATCTATTTAAAGTTTTAAGACCATTTGCAGTACAGGCACTTTGCCTGCACTATAGATAAAACCTTGTCATCAGTCACAGTAATACAAAAAATGTACTTTCCCAAAAAATGTCATTCTTCGAAAATGTGCATTTGCACTGATCAATCCATAATATTGAAATATCAGGGCATCTTTTTTCAAGCTTTGAATATTTTGGAACAAATAATTTAAAAGCTATCTCCACTGGCCTATCTCCACCTGGACATATTGGATATTATGCAAATGATGAAGGTAATAAACACTTACTGAAAACCTATTTAGTCAAAGTCATGAGTCTATTAGCTTATAACAGTGAGTTCTGTAATGACTATATATTGGTTGCTTCCTGAAAAATCACCTAATTAAATTTTTAAGAGCCTTATAAATTCTCAGCTGCTCAAAGAACTTTCTGATAGATTGAAAGATAAAAAGGATAACATTCAGATCACCAGGACCTGACAGATTACATCCCAGAGTTCTGAAGGAGCTGGCAGATGTGATCTCGAAAACATTGAAAAACATCCTTCAAAGTTCTTATGGCACTGGGAAACTACCAGAGGACTGAAAAAGAACTGATGTGGTTCTTATCTTCAAAAAAAGAAAACAAAATCCAGGAAACTACAGACCAATTTGGCCCGACATCAATAATTAAGAAGAGCTCAGAAAAGATAATCAAACAACAGATTTGTGAACACATAGAAACAAGGAAAATTATAACCAGAAGCAACATAGTTTTGTCAAAAACAGATCATGCCAAAGAAATTTTATTGCAGTCTTTGACAAAGTTACTAAATTAGTGGACCAGGAAATGCCATGAACATATTATACTTGGATTTCAGTAAGGTATTTGAAAAAGTAGACCACAACCTACTTCTTCTAAGCTGGAAAAATGTGGAGATAGACAGCATCACCACCAGATGAATTTGTAACTATAGTCTTTAATGAAACTACATCGAAAATGGAGGGAAGTAAGCAGTGGAGTACCCCAAGCCTCTGTTTTAGGCCCAGTACTCTTCAATAGCTTCATAATAGATATAGATGAGGAAATAGAAAGGGAACTCATCAACACCCTAGATGATAGGCTCAAGATCCAGATGGATCTTGACAGACTTGGACACTGGGCCCTATCTAACAAAATGAAATTCAATGTGAAGAAAAGTAAGATTTTACACTTAGGCAAGAAAAACCAAATGCACAGGGACAGATTAGGTGAAACTTGGCACAATGCCAGTAACTATGAGACGAATCTTGGAGTCCTAGTGGACATTCACTTAAATATGAGCCAGCAGTATGCGACAGCAGCCAAAAAGTCAATGTAATCCTAGGTTACATTAACAGATAGATAGAATCAAGATCCCATGAAATATTAGTACCGCTTTATAAAGTTTTGGTTACCACAGTATAACAAAGATGTTGTGACTCTAGACAGAATGCAGAGAACAGCAATAAATATGATTAGGGGCCTGGAGGCTAAAACATATGAAGAACAGTTACAAGAATTGGGTACAGCTAGTCTAGTGAAAAGAAGGACTGGGGTGACATGATAGCAGTGTTCCAATATTTGAGGGGCTGCCACAAGGAAGTGAGGGTCAACCTATTTTCCAAAGCACCAGAAGGCAAGACAAGAAACAATGGATTGAGGCTCCCAGTTCTGGTTTTCAACGCTGGTGGACACGCAGAGAGATTTCTCTCCCTGCTGTCCGGTTTTTCTCCTTCAGAAGACCCTGGAAAGGGTCAAAAGTTGCTCTGGAGGAGCGACCACCGTTGGGGGGGGGACTCTTGCTGGATTATGGGGGGGCAGCACCCTCTCCGTTTGATCTGCAGTAACTCCCCAGGACCAAAGAGGAAAAGAGTGGCCACTAACATGGCCCCTCACTTAGTCGAACCAGCTGAAAGCCCAAAGCACCAACTAAGCATGAAGAAGCAACTGGAGGAGATAACTACTTTCCTGTAAAAGTTTTTGAAATTTTCCCCCAGCTGAATTTCGCAGCTTTTGCTCACTTTGGGAATATAAAGCCAAGGAAAAAAAAAGGAACAAGAAGATTAAATGACTACTTACCTGGACTTGTAATATCTGGATACCTGGGCTCCCTAAAAGCTCTGTATCTCGACAAAAACTTAGTTTACTTTTTTTTTTTTTTTTTGTTAACCAGGAAAAAAACCCCCGGAACATTCTTTGTTTCTTCTCTTGAACTGGAAAAAAGCCTTATTCTGTATGTTACTGGGGACATCTAGTGGTGAAAACTTGCTACAACAAGTGGAATAAATTCTTTCTCACTGGGAGATTTCTGAGAATAAAATTTGTCCTTGACAGCAACCAAAAGATAAGAACTTGAAACGGCTGTGTGGTGAAAATAGTTCTTTATAGTGGAGGCGGACAGTTATTGACTTTTATTAAAAATAGTCTCTACTAAGACTGTTTACATTACAGAAATGGAGGAATACCACCCACTGCTTAATGTCAAACTTATACTTGAAAAAATTCTAGAAGCTACTGAACTAATGAAGTCCACAATGAAAGACTTACATGCCACTTTAAAGCCACAAACCCCATTAGAGGAACCCACACTTCAAAAAGCAATAGAAGAAGGAACTAATAATAAAATGGAAGAATGTCAGGAACAATCTACCCAGACCTTTAATATTCAAAGCTCGACTTTACTTAAAGACTTGACAACTACAACAGTAACAGAAACTGATCAAAGCAATGCTAAGATGGAACCTCCAGAGGATTTATGACAAACACTGAGATTTCAGATAATCTAGATCAGTGGTTCTTAACCTGGGCGGTACCGCCCCCCAGGGGGCGATTTCATTTTTCAGGGGGGCGATGGAACGAAAAGGGGCGGCGTGGGGGCGATGGAACGAAAAGGGGGCGATAGGGGGGCGATGGAGCGAGATGTTTTGGGGACACTTTTGAGCCTTCTCCTGCAGCTCCGAGCGTCCTCCGCCATTTGTAGAGAGA
>NW_015386659.1:428120-430863 GCF_001527695.2 Protobothrops mucrosquamatus | reverse complement strand
ACATCCACAAAATTATTAACTTTATTCTGGGGGAGAGAAATGAAAGTTTATATAAATTCATTTCACATTTTAAGAGGTCTGCAGTATTGCAAAGTTGTGATTGAGAGGTTATGTTGGGGGAGGGGGGCGATGACAACTTCCTCATTGGCTCAAGGGGGCGATTCGTTCAAAAAGGTTAAGAACCACTGATCTAGATGATCCCAAAACAACTACAACATTGAACATGAACCTTCATTTACTTCAGTTGAAACTAGAAGAAGACCAATCAGAACGCATGATAAACACATCAACTCAGATATGGAGATTTAAACCATTGGGTCAACAATTTAACGACTGTGAAGGGACTGGCTTCCTTGATAGGCTGATGACTGGATGGTCTCATCTGTTTCAAATGATATATCCAGGAAGGAAGGGAGAGCCATTTGAGATCCAAAAAGCTTTTTTATGGAAGTTGGTTTGGCATAAAACGAAGGCCAGAGTTAGATTTTTTTTAAAAATGGTTTTCTTTGTTTGATATCTAATGGAAGAGTTTTAAACTTTATCTAATGAGCTAAGGAGATTTTAAAAGATATTATTGGATTTAATAGTTAGATTTATACCTATAAGGGAAATAAATTAGTTATTTAAATAATTGTTTTGAACTATAAATAGAAGATGGATTCAGAGGATAAAGGTTATTTTATGAGTAAGCGATGATATTAAAATGAGAATTAGAACATGATGGTGAAATAAATTAAGAATTTATTGGAATAAACAATAAATGTATCTTAGAGATGATACTATTTTGTATGAATTAAGGGAACCGTGGGCTATTCGAAATCTAAATATTATTGGACAGTAAGCCAACTCAAATACTCTAATTGAAACCAGACAAAAGTTAAAAACAGGATTTGGAGATATATATAAGCTGTTTATAAATGTTTTAAATGATTGAGTTATAACTAGCAACCTACCAATTTGAATTTGTTATAATGATTAAGGGAAACAGAGGAATTAATTGATGATGTAAACTGATATATGTATGGATAAGCGTTTTATTGGATTATGTATTACCCAACCACCATGTTGCTTCCTTAAATACCTGAAGGTTTGTAAAAATGGAAAATTAATAAAACTTGTTATATATATAAAGAAACAATGGATTGAAACTAATCAAGGAGAGAAGCAAACAGAACCAAGGATAAATTTCTGAGAACAATTAATCAGTGGAATGGCTTGATTTCTGAAATTGTGGTGCTCCATCACTGGAGGCTTTTAAGAAGAGACTGGATAGCCATTTGTCCAGAATGGTATAGGGTCTCCTGCTTGAGCAGTGATTGGACTAGAAGACCACCAAGGTCCCTTCCAACTTAAGGCATGCTTTAAAACATGATTAGCATATGCACCAACTTTTTGAAAAACAGATAACCGCATATGACAATAAAGGAATAATTAGTACCCATTAATAGAAAGTAGTAATACAAATCTATAAATTATCAATCTCAAAATCTTAAAGTACTTAAAATTAAGTGGACAGTTTGGTATATTAATTTAACAGTTGAAGAACTAAAAACTAACAAGTTGCATTACTTAAGATCAAGCGTAAAATAGAAAAAACATCAAACCTGCATTCCCTGAGTTGTAATGACCAGTTTTTCCTTTCTTCTTTATCTAATGAAAACTTGAAATTTACCTATTATTTTTACTGTCATCATCTTCACCAAAATTATCACCACATAAAGTAATGACAAATTGTTAGAGGAAAAATAATAATCTTTATCAATCTCTCCTATATTTGTCTTTTTGATTTTGCTACCATTGTCAAGTGCAAAAGAAATGAAAATAAAAGCAGTTTCCAAAAGCTGCTGGTGAGATCCTCTGCTGAAAGGTAACTTGTATACATTCTTGTATAAGCAAGATCCACAAGAATTCCCTGCCTTTTCCTTATCCAAAAACATTTGCAAATCTAAACCTAACCCTGCAGTTTTCTTTGCAAGATTTTTCAGATATTGCTGTATGAAAAGAACATCAGGAATCAATGTATTTTCCTATCTCTGATTATGAAGATGGCATGCAAAGAACACCACAGCTTATAAACAGCTTAGTATTAAATGTAGAGCTATATATTTTAATATAACATAGGTTCATCATTCAGTTAAATCTTTGATTACTTAAGGACACATCATCAAATAATAATGGTTGGTTTGGCTATGATATATTGGTGAAATTGTGATTGTGGATACCTTGGTGCTCTCTGAGCTTATTTGTTTGCTTGCAGAAGTTTCATTACCCAATTAGGTTACATCATCAGTGCTGATCATGTTTACCCAGCTAGTGTATTAGGCTACATCAACATTAATGATATTACCTAGTTGGATAATAAAATGTCTGCAAGCAAACAATCAAACTCAGAGAGCATGAGGACTTCAACTCTGAGCTACAAATGTTCTTTTATTGAAAATTATGATTAATGCAAGAGTCTCTTTGAAAGTTTTTTGAGAATTTTAACTACTTAAAGAGCAAGAATAACACTATAAGCCAGTGGTGGGTTTCAAATAATTCAACAGCCGGTTCTCTGCCTCGCCTTCCCTCCACTTTGGTCGGGGTGGGCTGCTCTGGGGTCAGCTGAGAAGGGGGCAGGAGGTCCCAGTGTGTGGGGGTAGGAGCTCCCAGTTATGGAATAGCTGGAGGTCCCACATGGGGAGGGAAGGAGGATAAGATGGGGGGGGGCCTGCAGGAGTCTCAGAATGGGGTGGATGCAGGA